>NC_084679.1:9174318-9477348 GCF_028389875.1 Rhea pennata | reverse complement strand
GAAGCGGTTGTGCTACCTTCCTCCTTTTGAGGGACAACTAACACTGTGTCAAGCTAGGACCTCCAGCATAGCTTCAGATTTGCAAAGTTCATGTCAGCATGCCAAACCTACACATAGAGGTCAAAATGATGGGTGGATATGGTGCTCCCAGAGTACCTTCACCTCTGCTGTGATCTTTGTAGTGCTCGGAGGGATGATACTGAAAAATTCTTCACATTTGGCACTCCTTGAAAAAAAAAATTAAACAAAATAGAATGCAGCCCACTTTCATTCACCTGACAAACCTTTTTGCTTTCCTAGGTAGATTTTCAGCAAAATAAGAAGTAAGCGGGAAATTTCCAGTTTGAACATTCTGTAAGCTAGATATGTTTGATTAATCTTTGCTACCTTACATGCTTCTCCTTTACCGAGAACAAACAGCATAGAGCTAGTCGAAGAGCATGTTTCCAAGTAGGAATAGTGATCATTCCAACCCCCAGCTCCATTTTTATTATAAATTAAAAAATGAAGGTCTTCCATTAACTTCAGTGGTTGGGAGGGAGTGAGAAGAATGATGTGCTAAGCTGCAATGGAGGAAGTACATACGCCAACTGGAAAAACTGACTATAAAAAGCTTTTCTTACATAAACACAGGAGGAAGTAACCTACACCCTCAATTGTTGAAGTGAAAGGTGGGGGGCCTATACGCTCTACTAGGAAAAAAAAAAAAAGTAAAAATGAAAAAAGTCCTGAATGTTTCACATGCTCCCAATTACTCACAAATTTTAGAGTCTTGTTCAGTAAAGTTAAATCATTATCAACAGCGGACCTGTCAAATCTCAGGCACTGAGCATAAAAGCTCTGTAACAGTATCAGGCCAGAAACATCTCTGCAGCTAAGGCTGTGTATCACACAATTACGCAGCACAGCACCAGGGACTTTCTCCCTGTCTACAACCTATTGCAAGTTGGGTGGAAAGCCCTCTGGCATGTGGGATCCGAGTGCGGAAGAGAGGCCGTGATGCTGGGCTGCAGCCATGTGTGTGCACCACTGTGGCAGGTTGCTGCTGCTCCAAGGGGCTCTAGTAACCAGCAGCATCCCCACCTGCACTCCGGGAACGCATCCGTTCCATTACACGGCAACACAAGTCCCCAGCCAGGAACCAACAGGGCATTGTCTCACGGGTCAGGTGCCAGAGAATCAAAAGGTCTAAAGGTGTTAGAACTTGAAAGTACGGCTTCACAATGGCAAATGGGCCCATCACAGAACACTAAGGTCATTTTCCTTATCCATGAAAGTACATTGGCTTATGGCATTTAACAAAGTTGTAACCTTCCAGTTACAGAGCTTGAACCTGTCAACAATTATTTAGTGAGTGCAGGGGAACCAGGTCAGCATGTAGATACAGTACATAGATTCTACAAACCTTTAGAAAACCATTTATTCCTCAGCTAAACACAGTACAAAAGAACATAAAACTGACCTCAAATTAAGCAGAAGTCTGGATTTCTAATAAACTTGTAGGTTCAAGGTCATTTCACTTAAAATTTTCTTACATGGTTTTGAACATCTATCATTTATAAATCCCTACAAATTAAAAACAGAGAAGATATCATAGAACATTCAAGTAAAGCAGATACGCACAAAATGCACAAAAAATTGGAAGCTTTGATAGGTCATTCTGCCTCCTGATTTTTAATTCAGATTTCCCAGCTTTACCTACAAAGCTCTGCACAGACATGGCTCAGATCAACCTCATTCCTACATGTCTTCTCTTTACCCACATGTGCACACGCTCACCTTATCCAAACTTTGCTTGTCTCACTGGTTTCCTATGCATTACATGTGTCCATGGGTCTTCTACACATTTCCATTCTGCAAAACTTACTCACCCTATACAGCACAGTTCATCGTGAAAACAGTTAAATCCTTGATGCCTCCTATCTTGTTTCTAGCTCTACTTCCTCCACCCTCTTACACTGAATAGGACTTTTTCCCTCCAACAGGTTCCCTACTTTCTTATGGCAAAATTAGCCCTGTAGATTGTCAACTTATATGGAGATGCTCCTGCCTATTTATTTGTATCTGTAGAGTGTAATTCAATTCTATAAGGTGAAATAAAATAAAATAAAAAATCCTCAAACACTCTCAAATGCTATAATTCTCCTCTCTCCAGCTTTCAAGCAGATACTTTTTTAATATTCAAACTCAAATCCTGATGATAGAAACTTGCATTTTAAAGAGTCAGGTAGAAATTTCTCACCAACTGAACAAGTTGAACTATGCTTCTGGATATGTATTACAATCTCCTTTTTGCATCACACCTACTCTACTAAATATACAAAACACAGAGTAAGTGATAGTTTTGTCAGCCACCAGATAATCAAATGAAAAATTATTAGGCTTAGAAAAATAATAAAAGTAGAAGCCAGCTGTGCATTTGTTGGATGAAAATCCCAGTGTCTCCCATGTTAGCTCATGTGCATTTCAATTTCTGGGAAGAAAATAATAGGAGTATCTCCACCCTTTCTCATGTGAGCCATAAAACAGATTTATTACGTAGGATATATTCTGTGTTTTCTCCTGAGGAAAAAAGAAAGTGGTGGAACAAGTTCATTTTTTTTCTCCTGTACAACTAGGATTTTCTTTATAATAAACACAGAGCTAAATTTTGGTATCATATAGCCCTTCTATTTAATGCTCTGGTCACACTTTTTACCTTCCTAAATCTTAAAGTGTAGCATTTTTATTTCAGTGGGGAATCTACAGCTGTTCCAGCTGTCTGACTGTGAAAACTCAGTCTTAAGATTCCTATCTGGTATGTTTTAGAGCAGAATCCTTCTATCTCTTAAATCAAAGAAATTTGGCTTCTACTGAAAAGCTGTGGAGTAACTACAAAACTGTTAAATATTGGTCTACTTTTTTTTTCAAATAGTTCCAGCTCAGCTTTGCCTTATACCCAACAGTCACCCAACAACTCTAGGAAGCTCAGGCTGCAAACTTTAGGACAGTGTTGAATCTCACCTGGGAAGGTTTTCCTGTACGGATTATTATTTTTGACTGTCACAATCACCTTCTGGCCTTTAAGAATAAATCACGAGAGAAACAATTTGCTGACTAAGAGATTTTTTGCTCTTAAGACTCTTAATTTGCTTATGGTGCGATGTGATGCTACAATTCTAAGTTTTTCTGAAGACCTATGCTGGCAAATCTGTTTATAGGAAAGGAGTTTTCCCCAATACCTTGCACTTCTGAGATGCAGAAGAGGCTGATTCATATTTTAAACGTTTCTGAATCATGATACAACCTGGATTGTGCAGTTCAATAGTCTGGAAACTTTCAAGACTAATATACATCTTCTAAAGCGACATCCAGTATATTTTTTTTTAATTTTAGGTAAATCTATTAATTTCATAGTATTTGAAGCCTAACTGTGACCCATAATCTACTCTTAATATGTAGCATCTACTATTTAATGAGTCACTTCTCTAAACAGGGCAACCCTGACATCTTTCAAAGTTCCATTTTTTTCAAATAATCCCATTGCATATGAATGCTTAGATGAAGTCATGAATGACACTGAAGTAATTTTGAAATAATGAGTTACACCTTCATTAGTTGCAAATAATTAAAATGTACTATAGGAGATGCATTCATTATAGTTGTGGGAAAAAATTACTTATGAAAAGCTAAAAATTCACTTTTTATCACATAGCTGTGCCAACAGAACTTAAAAGCTGTTTTGCTTGGGCAAAAATTGTGCAGTTTTTTGTAAAGTTCTTTCTTTCTGATTGCTCTGTGATCACTTCTACTGCTCTACAAAGACCAGTAATTTTGAAAAAAAAGAAAAAAGAAAACAGTAGCTAAAATAGTTTTTAATCTATTGCTAACTTGAAACCTCTAATTTGTATTACCAAGTATATTCTAGTGCATCAAACTGTATTTTTACAAAGAAAACATAAATCCATCCACATTAAATTTTTGGATCCAACTAATATTACTGCTGCTAAACTTACCTTTTTCTTTATAAAAATATACATTACTTTTGCACAAACTTGAAATCTCAGCAATTTTATATGTTTGTATGTATCAGCATTACAATTCATAAAAGGTGTCCAAACAGAAAGTTTAACCTTTTCTTTTTTAATCATTACTAAATATTTCTTCAGAGCACCAGAAAACACTGACTTGCATATATCTATAACCCAGTGTAGCTATGGCAAAACAATTTATTACAGAAGAGTAGTCATAGTAGCTATTTTCCCCATGAAGACAATGCCTAATAAAAATAACTTTTTGGAAAGCAGGAATCTTCAGCACTAAATTCCCCATATAAGCCAATTAGCTACAACTGACTAGTTTACAGTTCTTACTGTTCAGTGAAATGGTACATTGTTATGGCTGAGCTCGCAGAAAAATAACACTCAAAATAAAAGGTATGCAAACACAAGACATGATACAACCAGATGTACTGCACAATACAGAGCCAAAATATTGTCTCCTTAGAACGTGCGAACATATACAGGTCAGTAGTTAAGGGTTTCATTGCAGAAAGGAATTCACAATATTCTAAATGGTTAACATAGTCATTAAGGTGCAATGCAGTTAGTCAGTATCAGCTCCCTAATGCATTAAGATTCTAATATTGTAATTCTAATGCTTAAAAATAACATTTTACAGCAATTAACCAAAAATAGATTATATATGTGAAACTGAAGCTGGCTTCTACTCCAGTGCATACATCAGTGAATTTTTTATACATGATAATGATACATTCAAGTGAGAACTAACTACGTTTCATTTCCTGATCACAGAATATTTTTACAATAGCTAGAAAAAACAACTTTACCTGTAAATCAATAAAAATGTGAATAGAGGTCATTAAAAGACAAGACATTATCCCAATAGTTTATTTACAATCTATTTATTTTGTTAAATTCCTCCACACTCCATAAAACTTATACAGAAAGGACAAATTATAAATTAAATGTTTCCCAGTCACAGACCCCTCTTGAAAAGCCTCATAGAATTCCCACTAAAAATGGGGTTTGGTGAAGGGAGCTTTATACAAATGACAGATAAATCACAAAGAAAATGTACTAAAAAGCATGAAGAAGTGTTCTGCAAAACGACTCTCAGGGAGTAAAAGCTGCCTGCAGACTCCAATCTCTCACATCTTGTATTTTTTCCAAAGCACATACCATAACAGTTTTGTACCTTGTTCATTTCAGAATGAGGCTATTGATTCTGAACATTGTCTGAACATTTAAACTCTGGCATATAAAGGAGCTGTATAAGGAATTTATTTTAATCAAATAGTTCTACTGATATGAAGAAATATATATAATACAAGGATCCAAATTTCAGGTATTAGTATGTAGGCATCATCTGAACACTACAAGAATACATTCAGAATACCAGTTGGGTCCATAAAATGCTACACGGCAAACAAAGAGCCCGTGCTGAGAATAACTGTAAAGTAGACTTATGTCTCACACTTCATAAATGTGCAAAATAAATCTATAACACTTTGCTGCAGAATCAGACTGCCAGTAGAGGGAGCAAAAGCAAGTAAAGCCTGCTAACAGAAATCTGAAAGTACCAGTGCTGCCCCTCAGTGAAAAGGGGGCAGCACGGCCAGGCTATCTACTCTGTGAGGACAAACGAGCAATGTTGATCTTCCTTTCCCAGCTAACCGAAGCAGTCTGAAAAGTCCAGCAAGACAGGATTTCTTTATTTTCCTGATAATAACCAAAGGAAAATCTGATAGTAGATTCTGGTAGTAGAATTTCAGATAGCAATCAAAGTAAAAACCCAGGGACTCTAGTCAACCTGTTGCTAGAAGGTGAGTTTTGCAGCTTTCAGTAGGCTATACCTAAGCAGAAATTTGCATTTTTTGCATAAAATTAGCGTACTTATACAATCATATAATTACTGAGGTGGGAAGAGACCTCGGAAGGTCTCTGTTTGACTCCCACCTCAGAGTAGATTCAACTAGAAGATCAGATGAGGTTGATCAGAACTTTATCCAGTTGGATAAATACATTACTTTTTCATATTACTATACTACAGGTATTATTATATAACAATATTATTTTTTACTTTTGCAAATGTTTTTAAGTGAAGGCTCTATAAGCACTTTAAAAATTGGTTACTCTCAACAGCTCTTCTTGAGGACCATAGTTATAACTTTGCAGATGGGGAGGCACAAAGGAAAGAAAATCCCACCTAAGATTGTGTTTTCAGTTGAAAGCTGAATTCATTTAGAATGAATTAGATTCAGTTCGCTGCCTCACCTTGATCTACTGCTCAAGAAGCAGCGTCCACACAAGGGCAGGAGAGACAAGTTCACCAGCACTTACTTTTAACTACCTTAAAAAAACTCATTATGGTTGGTCATAAAATAAGAGCAGAGAGATTATTATGGAACAGCTGTAAAATTCAATACACCCAAACTGTAAGCTCCATTACAACCAGGTTTGGTATTTACGGCTCGCTGATATTAAATATTTGATAAGGTATGTTCTGAACTCAAAGCACAAGGCTTTAGCGCTACAGGTGCTGGGCGAGACGTTGCGCAGGGACCCTCCAGACAGGCCGCTTGACAGCAGCGGCTCAACTGCAATTAAGCGGACGCAGACGGCAGTCCCAACGGCTTCACCCAGCACCGCCCTTGCGCGGGAAACGCGCCTGCCCAAAGCACTCCTCCCCCCGCTCCCCGCCGCCGCTTACTCCTTCGGCCGCGCCAGCCCTGCGCGCCCCTCCGACGCCGCTAACGGAAACGGTAACGGCTGCAACGGCGACGCAGCGCCCCGCCCTCGCGCGCCCCTCAACGGTTGCCGTGACGACACCGCCGCGCGCGCACGCGCCCCGCCGCGCAGCGCCACGCGCCCCTCGCGCGTCACGCCCCGCCCCCGCCGCCGGTGAGGGGCGCCCCTCGCGCCTCCGCGGCGGGAGCGCGGAGCCAGGGCTGCCTCGCCCGCCCGCCGCGGCCGCTCACCAGGCTCCCTCCGCGCGCCGGGGCCGCGCCGCTCCGCTCCGCCGCGGGCAGGCGGCTCCGCGGGACTTTTGGGGGGCGGGGGAGGGAGCGATCACTCAGCCTTCCTCCGCTGTTCCTAAGGCGGCCCCCGCGCCGCCAGGCCGAGGCAGAGGAGCGCCGAGCGGGAGCGAGCACGTGATGCCCGCGCATGACGTAGCGGGGGAGGGAGAGCCGCGAGACGCGCATGCGCGCGCGGGCCGGCGCCGCGCGTCTGTCGGCGGGAGCGGTGTGCGCGGGGCGCTGCGCTGCGCTGCGGGGCCGCGGGGCCGCGGCTCGCTCGCTCGCTCCGCCCGCCGCCCCTGCTGGGTGCTGAGCGGTGGGCAGCCGCAGGCCTCTGGGCCCGGCGCAGCCAGCGGTAGTTTGCCAGGTGCTGCCTTGGAGGAAAAAGCCGATCCCGGAAGTGGATCCAAAGGGAGGTCACTGGTTCGGTGTCGCGGTGGGACTCGATCAGTTAAACAACCAGCCCAGTGTGTGGTGTTGCTGTCAGAAGAGAAACGCTGCGGGTGGGTTGGACCCGTCCACCCTGCGCAGGTGGTGGTGGTGGCGGCGGCGCAGGCACCTGACAGCGCTGCAGCAAAGCGTCAGGGCGCCCTGCTGCTCTGCAGCTACGCCAAGGCCTGCTCAGGGGAAACAACCGTAATTCGCTTGTATCACCCGTCTCAGAAAAGCTTCCTCATTTTATGTAGCTTCTCATAAGGCCGCACTGCTATAATTTCAGTTAGATTGCTGCACCATAGAACAAAGGTTTTTCACTTTTCTTGGCATTTTTGGCTTTGCAGCCAAAGAGCTTTTCAAAGTGAAATCACACCTAGAGTACCAGAGTGCTGTTCAGTAAGTGCTGCTCTATTCCACTTCCACTGCTGCAAACAAGCATGCAAATTTTAAGTGAGTATGTGAAGGCAAATCTTGGCCTTGTTTTTCTACTCTAATTATTATATCAAACCCATCACCCATAGGACAGCTGATTCCTGAGACTGTGCTCTGAAGAGCTGTCAGCTGGATTCAGTGGTTATGAAAATGCAGTGTGCTAAGGCGGGTACATCTCAGTATTAAGAATGTGCTAAATACAGATAAATACCTTCAGTATTGTATAAAGCACAAATACAGCCCTGTTTTCCTGCATGTTTTGCTAAAATGATTTGAATTAAGAGACTTAAAACAGCAGATCATGGCTATAAAATTCCACGCATAATGAAACCACATGTACAGCACACCTTCAGGTCTTTAATTTGTTAGGAACTAAATGTTTATTAGAATATGATGCAGTTAATATTCCCTGCAGTCTCCTTCAAAATGAAATCCCCCTTTCACAACACAAGGGTAATGAGTTATATGACAAGATAAGATAGTTACCAGAATTCAGGAATGACAGAATCCAATTAATTTAACATGAATTAATGCAAGATCAGATTTATTACAGTTGGATGCAATTTGTAACTGAAAGTTCCATTATAGTGCAGGTTTTTACATGTTATCTCTCATCAATAAGAGATCTCAAAAGAGGCAAGTTCTCCATTTTGCACAGCAGTGGTGTGTTCATGTTATCACCAGAAATTCATTTCTTATGTGTTTACTGTGAATAACTGCAGGGACCAAGGCCTCAGTTATGTACCAAAGGCTGTGCTCTTTTTCACAGGAGTAAGAAAGACTGAACACTTTGACTTAGATTTAAGCAAAACCTGGGCTTCATTTTCTTTGGCTGCTTTGCTGGGCTACCCCTGCCTTGTTACTTATTCAGCCTTTTTTTTCTGATTTTTCAGTCCTCTAAGCAATTGCCTCTCTCTTTTTTGGGTAGGAGGGGCGGAATCAACCCTTTAGTCAAATAAACCTTTCAACCTCCTATCTTCAAAATAAACACTTATTGTGGACAGTCCAATCTCCTTAGGTAAAGCTTTAGGTCTCAAATCCAAAAGATACACTGTGTCCTTTTAATAATTTCATAGTGGAAACCCTTTATTTGCCCATTCCTGAGGTGTTATGGAGGTTTTCAATGATTCTGGTTTAAGTTTCGGGATTAGGTGAAACCAGAGTGCCTTAAACCTCTTTAGAGGTTTGGGATTAGGTCTGCATCAGGCCTTATATAGTCTTTCTGTGCAAGGCTAAATTAAATGGCAAGAATATTTGTTGTGCACTGATTCACAGGTGTTTGGCAAAATACCAGAAAACATAAAGGAACCACTGGAAGAATCATGAAGGCAAAGCCATCGAAACATGAGCATTAGCTAAGTACTGCAGTATCACTTGCAACTGTGGGGTCTTTCAGACTATGCTTCTAAGTGATTTTAATCATGGATATCATTTTTATATGCGTCTCTCACATGAATGTGAGTAAATTGAAGATCTATCGTGCAAATGGATCAAGGATTTTTATTTCAGTATCACATTCTGGTAATTGCTGTCTGTTTTATAGCAATTGTATATTAAAGTTTGTCAAACAGCTGATATCACTGAAGCTCTATTGTTTTATTGTGCACATAAATTCTACCCCTTCTCTGAGGTATGCAGTACCCTGACAGCATATGCTAGGTCATGAGGAGAGAAGCACAATAGATTTATGCCTATTATTAAAACACCACCTTGTCTGGCTTAGGAGGCAGAGACATTTCCCTCATTGATGACTGTGGATTGATTAAAGGAGCTAGTTTTGTTGGGTATAGGCATCGTCTACTATGAGGCTTTTTAACAGCTTTTCTCTTGCTTTGTCTCTGCTAGGGATATTTTTTCTCCACCTGCTCAGTGCGGCCCAGCTCGGCAAGGCCTGACTACCTGGCCATACCTCTAGGTACTGGCTAAGATGAGCAGATATCATCTAGCTGAATGAAGAGCAGCTCTGTGCCACAGTGTCAGGATCTCTGCAAACCTCAGCAGCTGATTTGGCTTCATTTGTAGCAAAAGCTGAGCTTCAGAAGCCTGGCTTTGTGATACCTGGCCCTGGTATCCAGACGAGCTGGATGGGTAGTTATCAGGCACTGTACAGACCTCGCTGGGTTATTCCTATGGGCTGTCTGAAATCAGTTATTACCTGGGCATAGCCATCTCCTCGCACCAAAACATTCCTTTCACTGATTATGAGCCTACCAACCTCCTCCAATGTGTATTTTGAAAGCATTTCTCCCCCTCAAAAGACAGATTTCAGTTTCAGCTGTGGACTTGCCTGTTTTTAGAAAGTCAACCACATCTCAAAATTACAGGCTTTCTCTGGTGTTTTTTTCCATGCCAACAATCAGTTCTCTTGCAGGCAGTGTTTTTGCATTCCAACGGCAAGTTTTTCAGTTAGCAATGCATACAATCAGATTGTATCTTCTCAGGTCTGCTTGCAAAAGCAAAATAGAAATAGTTAAGACAAGTTTCAAGAGACTATGTATGTCCCCTCTAATCAGATGAGTTGTAAAAGAAAGAGGGAGGCTAAGTGGAAGGATTTAATAATCTTAGAATCTGTTTAAAACATTATTTATGGCTTAAGACCTACACAAGGCTTGAACTTTAAGTTCTTCTCCTCCTTAATATTGCATGTATGGAAGAAAAGAGAGAAATGTTACTAGTCAAGGACATAACCATAAAATAATGAGCAGCAGAAGAATGAAATGAAAGTATTAGGGGCCAAGAGAGGCTGAGTGGGAGTTCCTCTTCATACATGAATGATCTACACTTGAAAAAATAAAAAAAGAAAATACACCCACTTCATCCTTAAATGAGATGGTTATTTGAGCATAAATAACAGTTTCATGTCAAATACACTGTTATTTCCAATGGACTCTGTATGCTACAAAATCACAACATTCTCAGCTCTAATCTCCCTCAGATAAAACACTACGGCCAGTTGCTGAGAATCAGCAACCTTTGAAAATGGCAACATGTTCAGGGTGAAGAGAAATGGAGGAGACAAAGAGCTGCTGTTTACAGAGCTTTGCAAGGCGAGGCCCCACTTTTCTTCCTCGGAAATATGCCGTAACACCGAGATTGTTTTTCTTTCTGGGTGGGAAGTCTAGCTCCATGCAGCTAACTCAAGGGACTGGGACCCAGCACCCTGGATGTATCTATGCCAGGCCTAACTCTCTCTGGAATCAGGAGCAGCGAGACACCAAAATCCTCCTGGATGCTTGAGGCTCTGATTATTTTACCTTTGAAATAACAAAATGCTCTGACCAGAAATCTAAAGGGTCCTGCATTTTTCAGAGCTCTTAGAAGGTGGTGGCTGCTCCCAAACAGAAAGAGGGAGAAAAGCGCAGTGACAAAGTCAAACAGAAACTCGCTCAGCTCCAGCCTGAGGAGGAAGGGAGCGGTGAGAGCTCGCAGCTGGGCCTGTCCACGGGCACTCCGTGCCAAAAAGCGCTCTCCTCCTTTCTCAACCCGTTCACAGCCCTGCGGCCGTGCCCCCTTCCACGTGCTGACTCTGGCACTCCTCCGAGGAGCACCAGGGCTGGTGCAAGGCGGGAGCACAGGGCTAGTGAAGGAGAGGGCCTGCGAGGAAGCACGATCTGTCTCCGATGGAACTGCCCTGGGTGGCTGCACCTAAAGGAGCAGGCCATCCGGGATGCAAATATTTCCGGCCAGTGAATGACACCTCACCTTAAGCAGGAAGCTCATTTCCCTCCACAGCCAGTGAGGAAAAACAGGCTCTTAACTACGTGGGAATATCCCCTCTAGCTTTGTTTCTGCTTCCACTGTTTCCTAGAGTAACACACTTTAAAAACAAGCTTTGAAATCCAGAGGTGCCACTCCATGGGAAGTGGGAGATGCCCTTGGTCTCGGCATGGACGCCAGTACTGCTGTGCTCTGACTGGAAGGACCTTGCACTGGTGGTGAGGGCATCCCAGTGGGGCATCCTATGGCAGTAAGGAACAGAGCAGGACCAAATTGGCATCCAGGTTTTCAGGTGGTTTCTAGGGGCACCTCAGGAGAATTTGCAGTGATCTTCCCAAGCCCTTCCCAAAGAAGAGGAATGAACTAGCCCTTGTTCTCCTCAAAGGGGTCATTGGAAAAACAGCCTTTGGGCATCTTCTGGAGCATCTCTTTCATCTGAAATAGAGACACTGGCAGCATGCCAAGTCCAAAGGCTCTGGAACTAGGCAGAGAAGAGACCTGAGTAGCAAACACGTATCAGGGCCCAGCTGCAGAAGGCTGCGTTTCTGTTAAGGTCTGAACTAAAACCTATCGTGCAAATGTCCCCGCTTTCTAGGCATTCCAAACTGGAGTGAAAGCACAGCGCTTCCACTCCAGCAGGAAACACAGCCTCACACCTTCGATTTTTGAGGACAGATCATTTTTCTTGGGGTGGGGAGCATGGATAGCAAAGGATACTTCACGTCGTCTGGTTCAGACAGACCAACCAAAGGCTTAAGTGGACACACACACACTACCAGCAGCATGTGATGGGGTTTAGTGCAAGGAAATCAAACTCTCTGCCCTACCTCCTGAGCTTATCCTTTAAAGACCAGTCCTGTGCTCACAGCTGGAGTTTATGTGAGTCCTGCCTTATTAACTATGTGTAGCCAGTTCCCCCCTCCCCCCGAATTCCAACAGAAGCAATTAGAAAGCAGATACTTCACACATAACAGCTGGATCATTTACCCCCCCCCCCACGCTATTTACTCCCCTACAGCCAGCTCATGTCACCCTTTCCCATCCTTTCATCTAATTGAGAAAGAGGGTAAAAATGAAGGTGGCAAAACCAGGGACAACATATAACTATATTCTTATTAAAAATCATCTAGTGTAACACTGAAAGTGGAGGGAGTTGTTGACAACACACTTCTGACCACGGAATCATAATGTTCACCTAACAGATGGGGAAAAGTGCCTTGGCTGTCTACTGTGTCCTCCTTAAAAGGGATCTGTATCAAAGTAGCAGCATATTTTCTTCACCGCAGGCTGTTGATGTCATTAGAGCAAGGTCTCGTTTTTATTTAACGCCAGAGTTAAGAGTCACATAAAATTGGCACAGGTGAGGGCACTAGGCCCATTAAGTTGTGCAACGTGACTCTCTGGGAATTTTTTGAATGTTCATGTACATCCAATTTATTTATGCTTGGGCAAGCCAGCCCCAGAGCCTCTCCTCCCTGTTCTCCCAGTATGAATACAGCCTCAATCCTGCCCTTAGACCTGTAAAAAACCTGCTCAATCCACTAAATTTTCCCTACTCCCTAGGAAGATCCAGTTACAGGAAGGGCAGTCCTGCCCCTCTCTGTTCCACATACATCGCTGGGAAATACTATGGACATTAAAACAAAACCCATAGCCAAAAAACCCACAGTAACACTGAAAGCAGATCTGTCCTCGCCGAACAGTATAGGTGCATGTTCTGCTCTGCAGTAGGGACTTCAGAGGTCTTGCTTTAATACAGGTAAAGATTTTCTGAGGCAAACCCATGTTAAGATAACTTGAGATTGATTTGCTTATGAAAAACCCTTCTGAAGCAGGGAAATAATTCCAGTGTGTTTCCAGCAAAGGGGGTCTGAAAACAGCCACAGCATTTCATCTTCTAGCACAGTTTATGTTTTTTAAACATAGAATTGATAGGTAAAATAGAGATCTGGTCATGATAGTGATAATAATAATAATGAAAGAGTAGACAGCCTAAGTTACCCCAGTGTTGTGAGTTTTTTCTGATAGATGATTCCTCACTGCTCCTGAAATCAGGCAGCATCACAAGGTTGTTTTCAGTTATAATATGGGAAAGGTTTTGGTCTAGCTGTAAACTTCCCATTTCCTTCCTCAAAAGGCCATCAGAGAGGATGCTATTGCAGCCATCCACCCAGATGTTGCCATTTTTATTTCAGTTTTTCAGGAATCTTGCAGCACTTGTACATGCTCTACAACAGCCTCTCAAAGCAGCTACCTAATACCTACATTGCAGACAGGGAGAACAAGTTAGGAAGGATTAAGTGATCTGCCCAGCTTCCCGCAAGACAGCACAGGTGTGGCTAGAAATCCAGACTTCCAACTGCCAATCTTTGCTGTGTTATATGAACCATGTGCTTCGCTGTAAAAAAGTCATCATCTCAGTCACATGTTTGTCATCTAATACAGCTAGTATAGGGACTCCTTATCAGATAGAAAGATCAGCCTATTCTAGAAACTGTTATAGCTTTTTTTTTGACCCTTCTAGAAAAAGAAAAGTAAAAGGAGAGGGCATCCCTTTGTAACTGTAAGCAAAGGCTTCAGCTAATGAGAGCAGAAATGGCATTTTCTATTTTGGCAGTTTGCAGTAAGTGATATTATTAAAACTACAGTAAGATCAGCTAATGCAACATGAAACATTAGTGATGTCTGAGCACAAAGTACAGTCCCCATCTCTTTAGTTAAAATTGCAAAATGATTAACAGCTCAATTAAAAACATTTTTGTTTTTGACGTGATAAATTATACTTTATCTACCTATCTGTAGATGTAATTGATTATTTTATCCGTTTGCTGTTGGCTGTCATTAAAAAAGACAGATATCATGGCTTTCTGGCCTCTCTCCCGCTGAGAGAAAGAACAAATCCTGCTATTAATGACAGACAGCATCATTATGAAAAAATTCCATTTGCCACTAGGCAACACAGCCGAGTTCCAGTAATTATTGTATTAGTCAAGCCGTTGAGAAGTTCCATAAAATTGAGTGAGTTTTTAAGGAGCATTCAACATTATTTGGCAACTTTTGTGATGTAACAATTAAAACCATGCTTCAGGCCCCAAAATGTGCAGGAGATTGCCAAAATCAGATAAAACCCTAGAGGGCCCCTGACTCGCAAAGAAAAAAAAATCAAACTGTTTACTTTTAGGATCAGACATTCATCAACATTTGGCTTTTGTTTCAGCCAGTGTCAGATAATAACAGCACCAGGTTCTCAGTGGGCTTGTAACGCAAAGCTCTAAGCAGTTTGATGTCAGGCCTCTGAGAGGTATCTGGGGCTGACACCAGCCTCTCCCGGGGGAGGGAAACCTCATGGAGAGCTGATGCTACCAACCTTGGTCAGCAGATCAGACACCTCAGGGGTCTCTTCTGGAGTGAACATCTATTCTCCACCAGCGAGCATCAGGAAATCACTGGCCTGAAGCGCAATTTATTCCTTCCTCTCACGTCTAGGAGCGGAGCCAGGCAACACCTCAGACTGTCAAGGCTCCTGGGAATAAAGCAGAAGTCTCCTGTCCATGTACCCCATTAACCTGTCAAAGAACTGTTAAAAAAAAAATCACACTTTAAAACTGCTAAGGGAAATTGCTACTGAACTAACTTATGGCCAAGTTTATTATCTACCTGCTTCTCTGTTGGGTGTTGTTAAGAAATAATGATTTATAGTACCAGAAATGAAGATACAATATCAAGCTTCTGCAGCAGAAGGTGAAGTTGGTTACAAAATGCAGACCTGGTTTAGCCTTTACAAGCTATAAGAACCATTTCAAGAGCACATCTGTTTGTAAAAGAGTTAAAAGGGATTGATCTCCCTTTCCAGTAAACGTACCCAAGTCAGGAAATCTCCACATATCAAAGAACTTTGGTGGGAGCAGCAGTTTCTAGGGCAATCAAAGGGAGCTGTGATCTGAACATGGGACAAGGAGCCAGGATACCACTGCCGACACCGGGGAATAGTGATAGGGCTGGTTTTAGCACCAGCGCCCTGCCAGTCTCCACCTGGAACATGCCGTACCAAGTAGGACAGATGAAAAGATACTCTGGAGCCCGCCATAATACGAACTTTCATCACACAGTCCCTGGGTTGAAGAAGACTGCCAATTATTAGCTCCTGCTGACCTATTTTTAAAAGAAAACAAAAAACAAAATCCTTAGCAATCACAATTTCTATTTGATTTAAATGGGAACAGCAGTATGCAGCAGTTCAGGCCAAGAGCCGGCCACGTGCAGCACACAGGCAGCTCTTGAACCATGCGTGCCATTGCAAGTGCAAAGGCAGGAACCGAGACTTGTGAGAGAGGGCTTGTATGAAAGAAAAGCTGCTTCTCTCTCCCCGCTCCAAGACGTATCTTGCCTCTGTGCAATGCAGGCATGCCTGAATCCCACTAAGCACAGAAATCTGCAAATGCTGGAAGCTACTGCCTCATTTTCCAGCACATTTAACCTCTAGTTTGGGTCTGGCAGCTGCTAGCCAGCAGTGAGATGTATAACTATAGAAGTCAAAAAACCTGGAATAACTAACCATCTGCTTTTTTGGGAAACAGCATGGCCTTGCAGTTTTGTTCAGCAGAGTTGAAGCATGTACTGTGGCAGCATTCAGCTGTATTGCCTAATAGGGCAAGTGAATGAGATAGGGTCATCTGAAGTGAAGCACCTGGGTCAGCTCAGGAACATAGGAGAGCATCTATCAGTATGGAAAATGAATATTTTCAGCTCTTACTCTTGTATTGTATGAGTGAATTGTGCCAAATCTACAATGTATTAGTCCTGTGCCAGATGAAGGCTTAGGAGGACTTTTTAATATATGTTCTTTATGGTATTAAACTTTTTTTTTAGTTTAGATGGATCTTGCTCACATATATTGTAACATAATTCTTTTAATAATAAAAAGTAATCTGAAAAAGCTACATTCCTGATATTCTTTTGTTAGTTCCTTTAGCTTACAATTCATCTCAGCCATCAGTGAGGAAAATTCAAATAGTACTCAGCAAGAGAGAGCCCAGCGACAGAAGAGGGAGAGGGGAACAGATTGACAGTTCAGTGTTTGTGGGTTTTGCTGAAAAACAAGGCACATGCATTGAAAAAGACTGGTAATGCTTGTGGTGAAATTATGGAGACTTTGGATCAAGGGCTGTGAAGAAGGCTAAACTCTGATTCAGCCAGTTCCTCACAGACAAATCCTATGGTTCGCTTGTGAACTATTGGAACAAGCCTGTACAATTCAACCTGTTTCCACGCCAGCCTGTGCTGTTCAAGCTCCGTTTCGTAGGTGTTTGCATCTCCTCCAGCTGTGCCAGTTGGCTGGCGTTGCTGTTCAGAAGAATGCCAGATGGCTAGTACTTTAGCCAACCTGATTTCCAGATGACTGATTTTTTGTAGCTACCACTTTTTAATTAAAATAAAACATATATAAAAAAGAGACACGAGTTTATCACCTGCTAACACATGCCATGGTCATCTCCCAGTCAATCAGTGTGCAACAGACAGAGCCGCAGACGCCAGTTCCACACCAGCAGTATCCAGAGGTGAAAAAAATTAGTCCATCTGCTAAAGCTATCAGGCCCTTTGTGCTGCACCGTACCAACTCCTAGTTACAGGATCCAGTGCCCTCTGCCGAGCAGAGCCAAAAAAAGCATCACTCTGTCTCAGGCCCTGCAAAGTTACCATTTTAGATACAGAAGTTTTGGAGCAGAAGGGCTGGAAGTCTGCTTCTCCCCTGTGTGCACAGACGTGCTCCTGTTGTCCCATCTGCCACTGGCGTTACTGTAGGATGCCATGTGGAAAGCATCGAGGAGCTTGTGATGACTACAGAGCTCTCACAGGAGCAACGTGTCACTTCTGGAAGGGGATACCCATGTGGACATGTGGCAGTCACGAAAGGAGCTGGGTAGAACCTTGGCAGGCCCAAGCTGAATAGAAATGTTGCTGCTTTGCCTTGATCTTTATTTACAATAAACGCCTCGGCTCCAGCTCAGCATTTTATCTCAGAGCAGCCGCCGACGTTTCTGTGACCATGTTCCGTCTCATTGGTGCACTGACATATTTACACGCGGGCCGGGGCCCGGGCAGCTGTGAATAAGGGGCCATATATCAAGAGAGGAAAAAGGGATGCAGAGATGAATTTTATGAAATATTTTCCATTTTCCTTTGACTTAGTTGTGCATTTTGCTACGGACCATTGGGCACTCACTCAGCACTTGGACATTTGGTCCGTGCAGTCTCGCTTATACTTCTAGTTGTGTCTACATGCCAAACCTAGCCCAGTACCTGGCGCAGCCCTGGGGGGAAAGGAGATATATATATATATATATATATATATATATATACATAATGTGTGTGTGTATATAAAGGGAGTGGGGGGGAATTTCCTGCCCTTCAATGCCGTGTGCCATGGGAAAGAGAATGATGTCTTATAAGTAAGCAAACAGTCTTGTCTGATTCCCACATGACACAGCCTGTTGCATTTTACTTCTGAGTGCCAAAGCGAGAGGAATTATTTCCACTACTTTGTGAAAGAAAACAATCAAGTCCCATCTGAAATTTAAGGAGGTCAAACCACCCTCAATTTCTTCTTTGGGCAATGGAAAGGGTTAATTCCTTACAGTGTTGATTTAATCCTTTCCTTTTTTTCCTGTGACTGAGTAATAGGTTAGATGTGTTGACTCTGTTTAAAAAGACAAGCTTTGGACATAGTATTAATGATATTGTATGTGCAATAACATTAGAAAACAAACAGAGAGGCACCTGGGGAGTCTGAAGGCATCTTCTGGCCTTTCTGGGCTGACAGCACAGAGTGGCCCTCCAACATTTCCATGTGGAAAAACATTATCTAGCACGAGAGAGTTTACTTTGAGTGACCCTCTTGCCTTTCAAACAATGAGATGTCAGGACCATTGTGAAGCTGAAAAGATGTTTAATGTGTTTCGTAAGAACAGCCCATCGCTCAACCAGCTGAAGAGAGGAAAAAAATAAAAAAGGAACCCAGACAAACAATCGGAAAGAAAAACTGGACATTTGAATGGAATAACTGCTGGTATCTTTCCTCTGGCATTGACAGCCTAACAAAGGGTGTGAGAGTTTTTTCCCTTATTATTTTTTGCAAGGTGAAGATGAGAGGAGGGCACTGTTTGTTTATTCATTTGTCTTAGAGCCATACTGACACAAAAAAACACTGCACATACCTGCCCTGGCTCAGGCTCATCCCATCAGAGTGGGAAGACTGCAAGAACTGCACCCTCCCTTGATAGCCTATGCGAGATCCAAAACAGCATGTGGAAGTGTTTATTTCCAAGTCACCTTGGTATAGTCTGAAATCTGGGTAAGCCTACCCAGTCAACTGTAGACACCACCTACCAGAAATGTGTGCAATGCCTTGGTACAAGTCTCACTTCTAAGATTTGTCAGGCTTTGTGCAGATGTCCTGTCCTAAGTGATGTGGTATAGGCAGAGTAAATAGATACCCTATTGCTGCCAAACCACAGATTTCACTGGTGCAACTGTGTTTAAATGGAGCTAACTGGAGGCAACCTCACCTTGGATAAAGAGCCAGCAGGTCCCAGGATGAGATCTTCTCTGCTGAGTCAAACATGCCTGCCAGCACCACAGAAGAACCTTCCTAGAGAGCTCCCTGGAGCCCTCTCCTATGGATGGTTTAATTCCCTGCAGGGCAGTGCCTGAGGCTGTGCTGGAAAGGAGGTCTGGAGGTCCTTGGACCTGCTGAGACCTCAGCAGATACTCTGTCGGGGAAAACAGACAGCCTTGAACAAGACCTATTTAGGTATTTACTTGTGCACCCTTTCCCATTAAGAGATAATCACCACTTCAAGCTAGGACCTGGGGTTCGTTTAAAGATTCACCCAAGACCACACAGATGATGCTTCCTTTGAGAATTACCCACCAAGCCATCTCACACCACTGGATTGCTTGTTGAGGATTACACTGTATCTAGGAGTCAATTTTAATATATAAGTGTAGGATTTGGAGCTAAAATGTAATGGTAAATTAAATAGTGAGGCATTTGTCACATCTCTGTTCAAAGCAGGCTAACGTTTCATGTAAGGAATTACATGCTTCAGACAGCTGCAATCATCTTTTGCACAAATAATTTAAGCTTACTTGGTCTGTTTTATTCTGATTTAAATTTTTATTGGAAATATAAATACCGATGTCGGTCACCAAACCAAATAAAACAAACATATTGAGTAGGGTCTATTACAGACTAATATGGAAACAAATAATCTGCAAGTCTGGTTTTATTTATAAGCTTATTTGAGTTTTTACTCTAGGCTCATATTAATCGGGTTTGTGGTTTCCACATCTGTACTGCTGATGCCCAGCACTAACGGCATGCCAAGTTGGACCTGGGCATCCTCCAAGCTCTAGATGGAAAACATATGCTACATCTCTAGCTACCTCAAGACAAGCAGGGCAAGTAACCTACCAAACAACCACAGCGAGTGCAGCAGGCAAAGCAAAACTCCAGGGAGCTTCCTGAGGTGCCTGCTTAAAAGCTTCTTGCTTTTAACTTGCTCCAGGGACAGCCAGACTGCCACCTGTATTATATTTGCTCTCTCTGATGATCAGGTGATACCAGTTCCTTGCACAGACTCCCTTTCCTCTAGCTGTAGCTAGAAATTCCCAGAGTGGACCAGTTAGTTCCCAGTGTCAGCTAGTAATGCATATTGTGGAGGAAGATGGGAGAACTCCTGCAGACTGTGGCAAGGAGTATGAATTCTTTCCAGAACACTTGATTATTTTTAATATTCATTAAAAGCATTCTGAAGGTTCATGTGATCCATAAATATATATAAAGAATGCCCATGCCACTTGTCAAGCTAAAATGGATCCAGCTGTTCTGTGAAGCTGATCTCTGATTACGGAGAATCCCTCTATTAATGAAAGATGTATAAAGGGAATCCCAAACTAGAAATACGATCTCTGCTAAAGACTGTTCAAAGCAACTATGAGAGACTATTTCAGGGAAGTATGTGAATCAAGGTTTCTTCGCAATACAGCTGAGATGCAGTCCTGGGAACCCATCTCCACAGGGATATCCACACCCCTTGCAGACTCTTCCCAGGATAAGCTGCTTCCAGACGAACTTTGCTTTGGGCTAGTGCAACGCCTTCCCTGAGTTTCGCGGCAGTACAATCACTTCCCTGCAAATCCACCCCCAGGGACCAAGAGAAACTCAGCACAGTTTGAGCACTTCCTCCTACAGCACAGGAGGCCAGTATGTGAGCTTAGCAAAATGACACAGCTGACAGTAATGGGTAAAAGGGAAGCAGTATTCCTGTCATAAATGCAAGAAAATTGTCAGAGGGTGTCAAATTTATTCCCTTACGTACCCTCTGACGGTCATCCAACAGCCTCTGCCACCTGTAGCAATTACCTCTTTCCTGATAAATTTGACAAAAGTGACACACAGTAGTGCCATAAAACGTTTTTTCAAGTTATTATAACGTCATCTGTATTGTTGTTCATACAACAACAGCACAATTTGTTTTAACTCGGCACATGGAGGGGGGAAGGGAAGAAAAAATTAACACACCTTCAGAACTCCAGCTGCATCAAAAGGGAATTGCTCTGACGTCCATCCTCCTCCTCTTCCTCCAAGGCCTGTGTTGCCCAACACGGCTGCTCTGCTGGCTCTCAGGCAGAGGCAGTTGTTATGAAACTGAGATGGCAAAAGAGCAGCGCCTGATAATAGAGCAGCAGATCTGACATCAGCCCAGGAGGCACTTTTTCCTCATGGCAGTGGCTAGAGAAAAGAAGAGGTAATTAACAATTAGCTTTGGTAAGAGAAGACAAAACCCTTAGAACACAGTTTCTGCTGCAACAGATCAAGCAGCAGACTTAGGAGGTAATGGTTCTGAGTCCTGGTTCCTGCCTTGCCGGATATGCTGTAAGATGAAAGAGAGAGTGAATTTCTCCCACCACTTCATTCTGGCTAACTAAAAACTGGGGCTCAGCCATGGAAAAAGGCCAGTCTCACAAGTTTCATGAAATGAGAATAGTTCTGCAGCATTTCCAGACAAATCTAGCACACTTTCAGCTTCACATTTTTTGCACAAAGTTTAGGCATCTCACTGCAGAAAGCAAATGCAAATGTTTTAATGGGTACAGTGCTATCTTCTCCGGCCACCCTCCCTGCACAGCTCTCACATTTCTGATGTTAAAGCCAAGTTCATGCAGAGCTCTTGGTGCCTTAAGCAGGCTTCGCTTTCACAGGTTTGACCTTCAAGGCTGCATCCTCCTGCTCCCAAACTAATGTTAATGATTCTGTAAAAACAGACACCAAAACTTAGATTAGAAAGACCATGGCAGTGACACTGCTTATACGCAAAATCTGAAAGTCTGTCTACACTGCCTGCTTTGAATCATCTCCCTTATACACTGCTGTCAGTGCAGCTGGAGCAGCAACCTTCCCAAGAAACTGAGTCACCAAGCAGTGAGTCCAAGTTATGCAAAACCAGGATGAACCTTGCTAGTCTCCAAGTCAAGAGAACATTTGGGAATGACCCACCATAGCACAGCCTCAGCCTTGGTGCTGGACACCCAACACAGCAGCCCCCACCCTGCTGCAGGTGCAGACAGCTACTGAGAAGGCTTTATGCCTGGGCTGGACCGAGGCTGCACACAACTACATAGGGCCAAGGCACAGGAATGCCAGATTTAATATTTACTCTACCAGGGCAAAGATGAAGCCAGTCGCTGCTCTGCTTGCATGGTGTTTTTCCACTGTCAGTCACAGGCTTTGTAGAATCTGGTAAAATAAGACAGAGAAACGGAATATTCCTCCCCCCAATCTTTCTAAAAGCCATTATTGTCACTGCCATGACTCCTTCTGTACTGAGAGGTGTCTCTTGCTAGGGAAAAGCCATGATGTTCAAAGGATACCATTCCTGGAGGTAGGTCATAAGTGTATTGCCAAGAATTGCCTCTGAAAGAAGGCCTGGATTCTTAGCTTGTAAATTCCAGCTACAACCTAAATCTGTAGGACTTAATTTTCAGCAGGGATGAGATCCATCTAATTCAGATTAGTGCTACATCTCCCACAAGTCAGTTCTTGAAAAAGGAAATGAAATAGTTTTGCACTAGAAGTACAACAAAAAAAAAGTATTTGTGTAATTACTGTCGGATAATTTTCATTCATAATGTTGTATCCATCCAACTACACTATCAGTGTTGCCTACCTGACAGATGCAGCTTGGGCACAGCTCAACCTGCAGCAGTAACCATGGCTGTTCCCCTCTGGAACTGGTCTCCTGGGAGCACCACGCTGAGGTGCTGCAAGCACTGTTAGCATGCTCTTGGTGGGGCCACATCTAGATACGTGCAAATACCATCAACTAAAGCACATACCAGAAACAGTGCTTTTATGTAGAGAAGCCAAGTATCTTCTCATGGTACACCACCTTTTGCATGGATTAATTGAACTCCCAAACGATACTGAAGAACTGCCTTCCTCTGAGTGGCATGGATCACAGGTGCTGGAAATCAAATCCAGCAGAGCCAGCAGCGTTGGTTCAACATCCAGAAAGGCATTGCCTGTCATTCACTCCTCCTCTTCCTTCTGTTTTTTTTTTTTTTTTTTTTTTTTTTTTTTTTTGTCCAAAGGGCACAGGCACTACAATTATTTGTTCTTGCAGTGATTAATTTCACAACTTGCACCTAATTTGACCCTCATAACTTTGGCTGCAAAGAAGCAACAGGGACAATTCCTTGTTGATCCAGACAACTTATCACCCCACAAACAGAATAAAAAGGGAGAGCCTGTTATCAATGGGGAGATGCCCATTAGTATTTTTACAGGCAGAAAGTCGGGAGCTCCCTTATCAAGCAGAGAGGCTTGGCATGTACTCCAGGCATGCAGAGGGGAGGCAGGCTGCTTTCAGCCTGCAAGGCCACACAATATGGGAAGTGGGTGCTTGAAAGAGGAGTGGGAAGAATGACAGATGTTTTGTGCCTGTGCGTTTTTTTAGAGGACACTGGGTTCCTGCCATGGGAACAGGGTGGACAGTAAAGGCAGCGACTAGACGTGAAGAGTGACAAAGCAAGTCAGCCACGGACGGCTCGTGGGAGGCCAGAGGAAATGCACCATTAGTCAAAGTTGGAGGAAAAATAAAATGCGATGACAACTTGGCCATTCATGTGCTTCCCCTTCAAGGACTGACCAGACCCTTCACAGCTCAAAAGACTCAAGTATCAGCTTCTTTTTCTCTTCAGCCAGGCTAATGTGCACCAGCACAGTCTGAGAAACTCCCCCGTCACTTATATTAATTTTTATCTTGTTGTTCTTGGCTACACCTCACTGAAGTACAGTGACAGAGAGTGCTTCAATCAATAATGCAGATCCAAGTGAGCACCCCCTCTGCTGTTGTTAGGCATCAATTCCACAGCTTAAAGTAAGTGTTCACCCAACTTGTGAACTGGAAAAATAATAGAAGAACTTCCAGAACCAGAGAGCAAGACAACAAGGTAGCCCCACACATGGACAATGCCATCACAGGCCATGATAGCTGTCTGTCATTCAAGAATTTGCTGCTGGACACAAAAGTAGAGCTTGCAGTAACTGCAGTGACAGAGGAGAAGGTGGCCTTGCATTTCATATGCAGATTTCATCAGATGCTCCACTCTGCTACCATCAGGAAAATCGTGAGGTGCCTGTTGCCGCAACTTGTGAACTTGACATATTTTGTCATTAAGGAAAGACGATGCCCTCCAGAAGGTCCCCATGTAGACACTCACAATGGTTGATCCCTTGGGCTTTGCTGGGGAATAGGCTCCAGTCAGGACAGGACTTGTTTTGAACTGGCTCCTCCTGAGCTGTGACATTTCCAGATTTTCAAAGTGACTGTTTCAAGAATTTGGTAGAAGAGTAAGTGCATGAGGGAACTAAAAGGAAGAAGCAAGCAGAGAATGCTGAAACGCTCTGTTAAGAATACATTGAACTCTTATCCCATCCACAGAGAATTCAGATTAACACTTCAATATGGCCAAATGTAACTGAAGTAAGATTGAAAGAGCATCCTACAGAAAAACAACAGGGAAGAAAAATCAAAGAGCAAGGAGGAACTCAATTAAATTCTTGATTAAGGACAGGACCAAAGTCCTCACCTAAAACTTGAAGGCATCCTGGATATATGTAGAAGGAACAAGACCAGGAATCAATGTAAACAAAGTCCGAAGTGTCAAGGGAATTCTCCTTATTTTTCCTGTGTTTGAAATATGTCTATGAAATAAACCTAATGAGAACTCAAAGAGGCAAAAAATCAAAAGGTCTTTCATGATTTAATTGGATACAAGTCTAGTGTAAATTAAATAGTTAAGAAAAAAAAATCTTTGACTATCAGAAAGGTTTCTTAAGTTTCCAAAGCAGCTTGTACACTTTAAAATTGCTTCCTGTTATGTGCCTAATAATCTGTTTTCTACATTAGTGGAATCATTCACTCAAGTGAGCTGAAGAACAGCCCTATCAGAGTACGCACACCCTGCTGCCTGAACTGCTGTGCCTGCACCACTGTGCCCAACAACATCTTCCCGATTATTTAGCAGTCTCCTGCCAGCAGAACATCAGTTCACTCATTTTCTCTAAGGAAAATGTCTGGATTTCCTGATGTTTTCAGCTGTGTTTATACAACTTGCCTTTGTGTGAAGTTGAAAATTAATGCGCTTCCTCTTCATCCTTTGAGAGAAGCACAAAAAAGGAAGATTATCATGACTAAATAAAAATGCCAAAGCTCAGACCTTTGTCTCTGCTGAACAGAAGCGTTTCACTAAATAGCCAAGATTCCTGTGCATCACTAATTGTGTTAGACACTCTCAGGCGTCATATAAGATCCTTCAATCTCCTGCATAAAGCTAAAAGCTACTAAGTAACCTGTTGCACTGACACAGTGTTGAATAGAATATTGTTCAGCTACATTATGGCTCATTCACACATTTGTAAGAAATCAAAATAAAACATGCTTTCAGCGTCAACTCTGTTTTGTTAGGAATACACGGTGGAATAATATATTTGGGCCTTGTCTCACAGGTAGCCTGCAAAGAAGGGAAAGCGGTTGTGTGTGTGTGTGTATACATATATATATATATACTATATACATACTATATACTATATATGTACTATATATATATATATACACACACACACACACATGTATTTTTTACTGTTTTCTTTCCCCTGGTACTTTAGAAATATTAGGTAGTTGTTTCCTTATTTTACTGGAGTTATGCAATACTCTAATAGACAAAGGCTGAGAGGTATCTATAGCCTTTTTGTTTCTGATTTGTTTGAGTTATGTTAACACCCACCTAATTCCAACTCCTAACACAGTCTCGGAAAAAAAGAGGTCTCCTTGTGAAAGATTTAAGAGGAAGGACCTTGCCTTTCAGTTTTCTGCCAAGACAAGGAAGAACAAGCCTGATTCCTGTGTTTCTTCAAGGCAAAGGGAACAAGGATGGAAAAATAAGAATATTGTTCCTGGTGTTCATACATTCTGAAGAAAATGGGGGGGGGGGGGGGGCGCACAGAAAGGGTATCTTTACAGTTCATTTTCCACAGTGTGTAAAGGGTTTGCTTAAGTTATTGTACTAATACATTGGACGTACCCTTCCACAAACTGCTGAGCCTTTTACCCGAAATAATCCCCCCACCCTGAGATGCTGGTTCTGACAGGCTGCAGCTCCCAATACCTCTATCTAGCTAACAATGCAAAGCACCTTGTTCAAACAAGACTGGTCTCCATTTCACACTACCCCCAGGGAATATCCACTTTTCTCTTCATACTGTATCCTTCTGACTGATGCAATCAGATTTTGGAAACCTGCCTTATTAGTTTATATTCCAGCTTCTTAAGGATGATGCTAATTTTCCATAGTAGGACCAGCAGATTTTAGATGTGCTACATCTTGTCTATAAGAAACAAACAAACAAAAAAACCCTGGCAGGCACAGTACTTGGATGTCACACTTAGATATGGACCTTAGTGAACAGCACTCCCTGCAAAGAAAGTCTGGGGGCTGAGGTGGGGAAGACACTCTCCTAACCCTAGAAGTGCTCAAAACAAGATATTTTAAAGTCACATGCTGAATAGAGACACACACCTGCAATTTCTTATTCAGATGAGATATTTTTTTCCTTAATTTTTACACCACTTGACCATTCTAATTTCGTTCTCCCTAGATCTGTGCTGTACTATTATACCTTTATGCTGAGACAGCCTAGGAATTCCATTATATCCATTTAAGATTAGATCATTTTCTTTCGTTTCCCACAGCAAGCAAGATCCCATTCATGTCCCAAACAGAATGTCAGTAGCTTGAATGCTGTTTTCTTAAGGTGCGTATAAGATTAAAGACTGAAATCAGATGCAGTGTTGCCAAAGCCTTTGTAATATGCATGTTTCTCATGGCAAGATGATTGACAAGGATTGCAATAAGGTGCTGAAGGGGATATTTCACCTGGCCTATCAAAATTCAATGTACAGGATTATAACTAAGAAGACCTGACAATATTGACTTTGAATGCCACAACGGAAATATAATTAGCTCTTTGACATGCAGTGGACAAAAATATCCACTTCTATTAAAAAAAAAAAAAAAAAAAAAAAAAAAAAAGATCAACTAGAGTAATTACACCAAATCTGTTGCATGTTGCCCTGGGAGAAAAAGGAAAAAGGAAAAAGGAAAAAGGAAAAAGGAAAAAGGAAAAAGGAAAAAGGAAAAAGGAAAAAGGAAAAAGGAAAAAGGAAAAAGGAAAAAGGAAAAAGGAAAAAGGAAAAAGGAAAAAGGAAAAAGGAAAAAGGAAAAAGGAAAAAGAAGTCTGTTCTTCTGTTTCCTTTTTCCCCAGTAGAATTCAAGTTTGGCACTAGAATAAATGCACATAAAACCAGCCTTTCTACTGGAAGAACATCAGGAAAACTTTGTGTATAAAACTAAAAAACTTCTCTTAAAAGAGAGCACACAAACCTGAAAGAATCAAGAAGTCAATGAATTTTATACAAGTTTACTTATTGCAAAACAAACTGTCTTCACTATGCTTATTAAAGGCATATTTCATTGCCTAATCATAGATGTCTATTTTACCTTTTACGCTTTGAATAATAATTGCAGTCTGTTCCCCAACCGTAATTCCAAAAGACATTTTGGCATATGCTTATATTGACTCCCCTTTAACAAAGCACTTGAGATGCATGCTTGCATCCCACTGAAATTAATGGCTAACATTGACTAGATAGATTTCACTGGGATTTAGACACATGGCAAATTATATGGGCACAAAATTACCTACTTTTCTGGACAGGCATGAGTCTCTGAAGAGAAGACTTTGAGCACAAAAATCTGTATAATGTATAACTAATTTGATTAGATATACACCTTTTTGCTAACACTGCTATTCTGGTAAAAACAAACACCACACTGCAATATATTTGCTGAAGTGAAATACCTTTTCTAGCTCCTGATCTGGAACAATGTACAATGTAAAAACATTTTCCAACAGATATAACTACACACAATGCATGCATAAATGGCAAAAGGCAAAACCTAATTGTAGACAATATCTTAGCATTGGAAACAAGCTATCATTAGGTATAATCCAAATAGGTAGCACATTCTATTTCCCTAATTAGTTAGAAACCACAGTGAAATATTCCAGAAAATTAAAGCAAAATAAAAACTGCAGAAGTAAAAATGCCTTTAAATGCATTCTAGTCAATATTCCTTTTCAGAATCACATCAAGGGCAAATCCTGAGGTAGCATTAAAGTAGCCTACTTGAGATGCTCAGTCAGTATCATCTGACTTGATGGGAACTTCTCATCAGAAGAGGTGAACTTCAGAAACAAAATATAATTTAGACTAATTCAAACAATGCAGTTCTTTTCTGACTGAGAAGCTTCTCAGAGTTTTACACAATGTTTTTTTAGTAATTTCCTAATTCATTTTTCTACTTTTTTTTTAACCTAACAGTACCCACTGCTTTGCTGTTTCATTGCCTTCATTTGGCTTTGCTGTAATGCATTTTTCCACTGTATTTTCTAGTTGAAAATCCAAAGTGAAGAGCTAAACACGTATTAGTTTAAGTCCCACATAATACACTGCCTGCACTGTATTTCAAGGGAGTTCCCTCTTGATGAGTCTTCAAGAAGCATATCAATACATATGGACTGTGAACATACCTGTTAGACCTCATTAGTTGTAAAAAAATTGAGAGTATTTGAACCACAGTTCCTAGGTGTAGGGGTTCTCTTAATTTAAAATAGCTGAGAAGGTCATCCAACCTGGAATAATCTTTATGGTTATTCAGTTTAGGCATCAGAGAGGGAGAGATATTAACATTTTTGTTTTAACAAGTCTCAGTCTGGCTACTACTTCTGGTTTCCTTAACACATACCGCAACCAAGAGAAATAGCATTAGGATCAACAATGAAATCTTTTCTAAGCAGAAGCTCTATTTGCAAAATGAAAAGAAATGCAAACACTCACTAGAAAAAAATTATTCTTTATTAATTCATACCACAACACAATAAATATTGAGATCATATATATACGAGGGACCCAGCAATCTTCAGCCCTGTCTGCACCACGGTGTGGTTTGACAAACAAGCCCTCATCAGCTGGCATCCCAAGAAGCCCAACTAAAATTATTTTTACCTTTCACATATCATCAGTAATTTGCTATGTATATCAGCTATTTCAGTTGATACTAGTCAGGCTTAAAAAAAAAAAAAAAATCTTAAAGACCATCCCTGAAGAGTTACGGAAGGAATCCGTCAGGAAAAAAAGCACAATCACAAGCAGTTTTCGTTATTCTGCCTTGCTCCAGGTTCTGACATTATAGTTATGTAGGTGTGAATGGACATTTAGTTTTACTTTGGTGCAAAACAACATTTTGCACTAAATAAGGAACAGAACTAGGCTGCAACTCAAGACAAGAGTAATTTTCATTAAGCCCACATAGCAATTCTAAAACAAAAAACTGCTCCACAATATTACTTCAGAGAATGCTGACATGCATTAATTTCAAACTCCAAATACATTGAGGACACTTTTCCAGAAGAGCTCTCTATTTGTTGTCCCGAATCATTGTTTTCAGCTTTACAATGAATTTAATAAACTCATCTTTCCATTGATTTGTAGGTAATGGAAGAGAATTCAGTCTGCTGGATGCATTGCCAACAGGACAATGCAGCTACTTTCACATGGCTGAACCCCAGTATTTTAATTCACGGCTGCAAAAGAAACTGTGATAGGGAATCCCTTGGCAGGGGTGGGGAGAGCAGAATCTTGCGTAGCTATAGACATTCCATTTTAGTCAGAAGTGGGGTGATTCTCACATCAAGATCTCTGTAGACTGCAATGCTTAGTATCTCAATGTTTGATATACAAAAATAGTTTCAAGAAAGTAATTTACTATTTTTTTCTTCTTCTTCTTCCTTTTTTTTTTTTTTTTTTTTTTTTTTTTTAACAGCTGGGAAAAATCTTGTAGGTTTTTGGCTGTATCATATCCCCAGGCCTCTATTAAAGTAGACAGGAACTTTCTGAGTGCACAGGTAGGCACACATTCACTTGCAGATGTAAAATTTTCATAGCCTTCTTCTAAAGGTAGTAGTAATGTTTGGGCAGCGTTCCAACTATACTTCTATTCAAAATATTTCTTTTCATCCACAAACGTATGGTTGACTTCAGAGCTGGAAAAAAGGCATAGGGAATGCCACTTGCACTTCTACTGTATCACTCCTTCCTTCTTTTACTAGAAGTGTCATGATGCTTTGCAGAGAAAGCACTTAAGGATTTTTTTGTTTTTAAAATCAGAACAAATCATTGAAAACAGAGTATTTTCGTATCAATGAGTGTGTGATAAATGCCATTACATCTCTTTTTTAATATCTAATCAATTTTTCTCAAATAGTTTCTCGTGACAGGCACAATTCTGGTGGTAAGAAATATTTCACCCTTGAAATAAGACCAATCATTTGTCTGTGTTGCAATAAGCAGTGAAACAGGAGTCAAAGAAAAATATGGCAAAGGTATACATGATCATGAGACTATTCTCCCAAACTGCAATAATCAGGACAGCTAAGAAAATACCAGATTTCACTTGCAGAAACATTCATATAAATTAACAGGGGGGAAAAAAAGATCATTTTACCTAAAGATCACCTCTCCCTTTCCTGCATGCGTTATTCTAGTGTAAGGGGTGCAAAATCTTAGTGACTATGCTTATCAAAATATTGGCAACTGCAACTTGGACTGAAATTCAAAGCAATTTGTTTTGGGTATTGCCTTTGTCAGGCTACCTATTTAACAGGGTTCTGCAAAAGAACCTTCACTGTAAGATTTCTTATTTGTTTTTTATTGTTACAAATTAACCAGCATCTCCCCCTTCTGGCTAGTGGAAAAAAAAGCAGGAACTTGCAGTAGAAACATGCTTTGTTACTCTGGCCAATATTCTGAAAATCTGAGCTGGACCATTTCTTCTCTAAATTATTCTTTAATACAGTTCCCTTCAGTAATATATATTTTATTAAAGTCCAAATCTCAGTCCATTTAAAAGTGGCATCCAGCTTATTAGTGACTAAATATTAAAAACAAACCAAAGTTATCACTGTCAGCCAGATTTCCACATTCTATCAAAGAGAAAAAACTGCACGAGCTGGAATATTTGTTGCTTTGATTCTACTTTTCATTATTCCTTAACATGTGGTGTTCAAGCAGTAATTTGTGAGATATGTCTATTTAATTTGAAATGAAATGAATTAGCAATTTCCAGAGTGGGAAGAGAATTCACCATAACCTGAAACACTTTCTTTAGTGCCTCTGAACTGACAAAAAAAAATCTATCAGCCTTCACACCATAATGTTAGGACCACCCTGCCAAGGAATTCATCCAGTAGCTTGCACAGCTTCAGTGATAACTGATTTTCTATTAAATTCTATATATTAAACTATATATATAGCACATTTTAAAGAAAAAAAACAAAGATGTCTGCTTACCTATCGTTACACACTCTAGGAACTTGTTTCTGTTGGTGAGTACAAATCTCAGTGTCCAAGATTAAGATCAGTAATGAACTAGCCAAGTACTTCAGAGAAGGTATCTTCAGTGCACTTCTAAACGAGGCCCTGTCTGATTCCTGGAATCTATATGAACATAGTGCAAGACAAATCTATTGGCAGACAAGCTTGTATGACAACCATTTAAACTGTAGAAGGCCTCAGATGGCAATGGCTTCAGATACATTTTTTTGAATATATACATATATATAAAACAGTGATTAATCCTTAGCTCTGAGCAAGAGAAGAATTATAGATACCTTGAAAGGGAGAGAGAGATGTGTTACAGTAGAACCGCATTGATTTTAGAACTATGAGGATGGGAGGACAATTTCTTTGTCTGGTTGTGAGAAAAAAGGTGTATACAGAGGGAATCAGAAAGATTCCTGGAACTCCAACCATTAAACCGGTTTCAAATAAAAATGACCCTTTTCTATTTTGTGCTCTTTTTCCTTCTTTCCAGGGATGGTATTTAACCTCAACAGCCTGTGACTGTTGCATCCAAGCCAGAACGCTTTGTAATATGTAACTTGGTAACTTCTTCAGCACAGGTAGGGTGAATGCCAATTGTCTTCATTAGTTGAGGATACGTAGCACCACATCTACAAAAAAGAAGAAGAAGAAAAAAAAAAACCAGTCATACACCATTTACCTAAAATTGCTAGAATGTCCTAAAGCATCAAACCAATCTTGTTCTTGTCTATTTTATCAGGTAGAGGAGTTGTATTTAAAGTTATTCTTCAAACAATTCTGTCTATTAGTTCTCAGACACCTACACAACAAATATTTAAACACTTAACCTGACAACACTTAGATAGAGAAGAATTGTCCTAAGAGCTGACACAGAGATAATCAAGCAATTTATCCAAGGTCACAAATGAGCCTATGGAAAAACACATGACAAAACTGCAACCTCCAGCTTTTCTTGTATATGTGTTTTGCACACACACACACACACACACACACACACATGCATGCACAGAGAGAGAGAGAAAGAAAATCTTCATTAGGACTGCAGGCAAAAATCTGAAGGAAATAACACCAGAATACTTTTTCATGATCCTAAAGAAAGTCAGGTGTTTATACTAAAGTTATCAAGTATTAAGAGGAAAAATTCATCCCCTACTTAAAAACAAAACAAACAAACAAAAAAACTCCCAAAACCAAACTTGAGCTAAAATTCTATTTGCTTCATTCCTTCATTGGTCTAATCACATTCTTAGACTTGATGACTTTTCTTTGAGCTGGTCCTCACAGTTTCCTGGCCAGTCACTCTGTAAAAATAGCTGAAATTAGTCTAATTTTAGGAATCATTTCAAGCTCTCAATGGAATAATGTTCCCTCCCTCCACGAAATACGACAAGATAGCCACAAGTCTTCTTCTAGTGTCCCACCTACATTCATGATAACACCACAACGGAAAATCATTGCTGAGCACAGATGTTACCAGAGTGCTAAATGGGGAGGGAAGAGGGAAAAATCTTCTTTTGGAGAAACTGAAGTGAGGCCTAATATTTGACAAAGGAGAAGAGAAGCTCATACTTACAATGGGTGTTCCACAAAACTCCAGACTTGTGAAGTACAATAGAAACCAACATAAGGATCTGACCTGCTGAAAACCTCTTTCTGTGGCTGAAGTTTTAATTTCCCTCAGGCAAGGCAGAAAAGCATTCCAGTTTCATATGCTTCCTTTTCACTGGTTATTTTGGATAAAACTTCAAAACAATGACATCCTAAGAAATGTAGTTCTAGAATCTATACCACTGGCAATTAATGGACTACAAACACATGTTGAAAATATGTACTCAGGGTATACTGCAATCAGTGATTTCTAAGATATTCCTCACGTGATACTTGCAGTCCTGCCTTCTTAATCCTTCCTGCTTTTCATTTGTGCTAGTCGCTCACAACTGTAAGACTAAAACTGCAATAAAATTGTGACAATATTCAGGACAATGAGCTGACATCACACTATAGGGGGGAACTTTCTTGCATCCCATTGATTATTTTCTTCAAAGATGAGTTAAATACTGTAATTTAGTAATATTTATATATATATATGAATCAACATTTCTGAAGATGTAAATCAGATATAAGAGGAGAAATATAAACTAAGTAAGAAATAATTGACGTACACAAGAGAGATAGCAGAAATACTCCATCTAACCAGAAAAGATCCAGAATCATTCCTTACTCCTTCAATGGGGGGACAATATACAGGTAAGGAAAAAACACACTTCTATATTCATTTTTGAACAAACTGTTGAACAAGAACAGATCACAAACGTTCATCTACTTTGGATAAGTATGTTATTGCACTGATCAGAAAGCTCCAGACCAGAGAACCTGCTCTCTTCCACCATCCTACAGAGACTTCTTCCCTACCATCTCATATAGTGATTAGCTTATACCCCAGAAACAAAGATTTATGCAAGTCCTTACTGAGATTTTAAGGAGCTATGGCTATGCACATTTAAACATGAGATTAGGAAAAGAATTCTTGGCAGCTGTAAGAAAGCTTCTTATGGAAAGCACAAATATCCTTTTACAGAAGGGACTCAAAAGACTATATGGTGATTACCTATCCCGTGCATAGAATGCAAAGGCAGCCACTCTCTCTCCGAAAAAAATGGCATTAGTAAGCACATGTACAAGTTTATTTTTTGCTTAAACAATATCAAGCCAGCATTATATTTTTCCTTAAGTATATCCAGTATTTCTATAACTAAATCCAGTATATCTTAATGAAGAACTGCAGCATTTTTGGTGAAAATATGTGCAATACTACAAAAAAAGTAACAAAAGGCATAGCTTCTTTATAGCGTTGCCAAAACTAGGCAGCTATCTTTTATAATCTTGCAATAACCTAAAAAAATGGCTGTAGAAGCTAGAGACATTCTTTTGTACTTACTTGATTCCAAGTGCAAATCCTTGAATAACTTCGCCTGCATTTGGTCCAACGAAATGAAGGCCAAGGATTCGCTGCTCTCTCTCTCGCAAGCACACCATCTGAAAACAATACACTACCTAGAGATTTTTTCTAAGAGCCTCTAAAGATAAGGCACAAAGATGAATCAAATGAAACTGAAGTGCCCTAAGATCCCAGTTCAGCAGTGTATCCCCAGCATGCAAAGAACTTAAGCACTTGCCCAAATTTTACCAACTTCAGTAGGTCTTATGCTTGTCCTTAAGAACTTTCCTGGATCAAAGCTTTATTAGCATATTTCCTTCAGACTTCAGGGAGCCATTGACAACCAATAATTTGAGGTATATTTAATACTTTATTGCTTGTTATCTGTATGAAATCCTTAAAATATCCTCTGTAGTCCAATAACCAGACTAATGTCATTGTGAAGCTGAAGGGCAACATTAGCATTTCTCTGAGCTTGTACAGGAACTCTCGGCAGCTAATCAGCTGTAGTTCCAAAGTTGGCCACCACCAATTATAGGACTTTCTGTGCCTTTGTAATTCAGTGAACACTCATAGTAGAATGTTTGGTGAGATATATTTACCACATCAACCATATGACCTAAAAAGGATTCAAGCCTTGGAAGCAGCCAAAGATGAAGATGAATAATTAAGTATCTCTGAAGGCCTGAATCACTGCACGCTTGCTTCTATTAAGGAACATCATGAACATATTATGCCTTTAAGGACAGCATCTTTATCACTATAAAAAGAAAGTCAGAGTCTCCCTGTGTCCTCCCATCAAGCACTAAATAATCACTGATCTGACAGGTTCTGCTACTCAGTAAAGGCTGTGGATTTGTTCATCAGGAATCCCCAGAACAGCACTCCTGAAATGGTATTCTCAGTACTGAAAGAACAGAACAGAAAACCAAAACAAAATAAAAAATGCTCTTAGAGTTTGAAGCTCCAAGTTTAATGCTTGTGTGTGCATCTTGGAAAATTAATCAGCATTATATTCAACATCATCCAAAAACTACTATGCCATTACTACTCTGCTGTCAAGTATTCAGCTGCACTGATGTAATTTAAAAGAAGCAGCTGAAAAGAATAAGCATCATCGTAGTTGCAATGCTTCTTGGGACAGTTAAGGTAGATATCTAGCTACTTAAAAAAGTCAGAAGTGACAAAACAGAAAAACTGGTTACAGCTACTGACAATGGATACTCCTTATATAACATAATAATAATTTGCTTAATAATTTGTGATAGACCTACAGAAGTCATTACATTTATTCCACTAAGAGAAGTTAGTCCCCTGATATTTGAGAGAAAGGAAAAGAAAACTAGGATATATTCCACTGATACTGCCCTCCACTTATCTAAGACTGCTGTGGGCAAGTACATCAAAAACCTTTTCACAATTGAAGCAATTGGACTGATCTAGGAGAAGATACGTTTCAATTCTGACATTCCACATACTGGTCTAAACAGGGAGATTTTGTGTTTATGAACAAGACATGGAACAATTTAGTTTTGTGAGCTTTATGCTTTTTTTTTTTTGGGGGGGGGGGGGGAAGAAGGAGGGGGGCTGTGTACTTTCCCAAAGGGTGGTATATTACATATAACTAGTTTGGAACCCGGCTAAGGGAGGCAGAGATTGGTCTTTATGAAATTTGGAGTATTTCTTAGGAACTTAAGAGCAGTTCATACATGGAGACTCATCAGGAAAATGTCAGCTCTGAAAAACACTAATATGTGTAAAGTTTTTTGTTTTTTGGTTTTTTTTTTGCCAAATAGTCCTCCTTAAAATGGATTGTACCACATCTCTTTTTTAAAGATGAAGCAAGTCAGAAGGTCTCAACACTCACTTTCATATAGCATTGAGTTGCATCTCTTTCAGCCACTGTAAACTCTAAAGGTTTATAATACGCATGGTATACCTAGTAGGGAAAATAACATTTTATGTTACTGCATACTATTATATTGAAAACAATTATTTTATATTACAATTATTACTATTACTGCATATTGATGATGTTACGAAAAACAAGAACAGATTTATTTATAGTTTGTTCATTATTTTATAGTAAGATATAGAAAGCACAATTAAGAGTTTAACACAAAACTTTCTTAGAAAACATTAGATTAAAAAGAAAACTAAAAAAAATAAATAAATCCACTACATCAGGCTACTCAAATCAATGTTCCAAATTCAAAGTAAAGTTAGATATGTTCCTTCAGATGTCTCACAATCGAAAGTTTAAGTAATACCTTGTTTACAGAAAAAAATGAAATCCAAGAAGCTTTCCAAATCTATAACCATGGATACCACAAGGACAACTTAAACTGTAATTCTGCAGATTGCATAGTAAATGCTCATTTCTTTATTAATGATTTTGCTGGGGCTCCAGGATAAATTCATCAACTGAACTCACATACATGAATCACATCAGCATCTTATGTACTCCACATATCAATTGCCTGTCTTTGTCAGGTAAGAACAATTGTTCTTACTTGGTATTTCTATAATTCTAAATGGCATCTGTATCCAGAAATCCAGATAAGTAGTCCAGGACATATTTTAAAGAGTATGCTATATTTCAGAATAACAGAAATCAGAAATAATAATTGACCTAACATAAAGTAGAGGATTTATAATTACAGTACTGCCCTTTATATTTCCACAGTTTACTGAGTCATATACTGACAAGCTTTATGATGAGGGAATAAAAGTAATACAATCTATCTTTACAAATGTGACTTGTTTGAATTTTGGCTTATTATAAGAGTGACTGTGAATTTCCTCACCATGAGTACCATAATCTCATCATTTATCTCAGGGGACTAGGTGGGAATATATACCATATCAGCTCTTCCCCAATATGCAGTGCCTATGCACATCAATTGAAGATACTTTAGCCACAAAAAAAAGGCAAATAGCAGCTTATGTGACTATTTCTAGGGGCATCCAAAGTTTAGAATAATGGACATGGCCAGCATTTCTGACAACTGAAAGGAGCATAACTGTCATTTAATAACGACACAAAATCACTTGTTAAAATAGAGACTAATTTAAAACATCACTGCAGTCAGATTCTATTATTTTAAGACCACTAGGTTACAATTTCCGTTGTGACATGTTACAACAACTTTAAAGCTCTGAGCTTTTCTGAAGACACCAACTCCCTCACGGTAAACCCCCTAATTTTGGAGGACCAAAAATTTTTGCTTAATAACACATGGAAATCTTTTCATAACACAACTATAAAATTAAACATACCTCAATATTATCTGATCCGTAACATTGCACAGCCTCTTCTTCTGACAGTCCAACACAACCATATTCTAAAGGAGTGAAAACTGTAGTAGGTACCTGCTTGTGAGGAAACAACAGAAAACCATATGTTGAACCATATGAAGCAGCTACGTGGCAGATACAGGGGAGGCTTTCACATAAGTGAGAAGTATAGCTCTGTCTCTTTGGCTACTGTCAAAGCTGGATTCCAGATGACAAAATGTAATTCTTTTTTTTTTTTTTTTTTTAAAAAAAAAGTTTTATTATTGAAAGAAGAATTGAAAGAAGAAGTAACAACTCACATTGTCATAGTCCATCAGTTCTGAAGACTGGCCAAAAAGACGCCGAGCCAGCAGTTTTCCCGCAGCTATTGCTGTGGGTGTCAATTCAGGGCGGCCCTGAGAAAGGAGCACAAAACTTTGTTTTAACTAAGAGAGAAGTAACATAAGAGGATTTCTCCTGGGACAATGGGCAGAGGAAGGCCAGATCTTTGGAATTCCACCTTAGTAGCCTGGACTCCAAATGGAGGAAGGAGTAATCGTTTCTATCCAAACATGCTTTTAAGTGTCTGAGCTTGAGAGCTGTCTTGATGTGGGAACAAACACCATGAATGAATGCATGTCAAAATCTTACATTTAATCATGTTACCCCACAAAAATCAGAAGATATTCACATACTTCCCACTTCCCCTTTTCTCTCCATGTTAAATCATTGGTAAGTGTTTTTTTTGATCATCCTTAAAAAAAAAAAAAAAAAAAAACTTTAAAACCCTAGTATAAAGCAAAAATGTTTTAAAACATCAGACCTTTTTTAAAAAGTTGTCTACCACATTGTTACAAAACATGGATTCAACTTGTGCAAAAAAACTTTGCTATTTGCAAGCACAATTACTGACTCTTTATGTTGATCCTGGATCACAAAAGTAGAACACTATTTGGCAGCACTGCAACCTACACTAGCTTGTGTTGGTCCCAATCTCAAACTCTGGTATTAGGGAAGGGCAGGAAAAGGATTGCTATTGGCAAATACTAACTCTCTGCATCTAAGAAATGGAATGATAGCTGGATACGACTAGGATATGCTCCAGTTCAAGCTTGAGTCCTGGCTATTTTTATATCCAAACAGGATAACGTGGTGTGCCAGAACCCTAATTTTGAATGCTGGCACAATACTAGGGCATCAGAAATCCAGTGCTAGTTTTGAGCAAGCTGGAAATTTTTGCAAATGAAATGAGGCATTTTTAAAAGAATTTTTGAAGTCTGAGTCCACAAGTTAATAAGCTCTAATAAACTTTATCCAAGAATAGATCATCAAGGTGTCTGTCTGAGATGTGAGAGACATCAAAAATCTAGAAGGAACGATGTGGAGGCATAAAAAGCCATGACTGGAAAACAGTACCTTCATGGGACAGTGTGGAATGCTTTATAAGAATTGTGAAATTTTGATTCATATAGGTCCTATCTAGATCCAACATTTGTCAGATTCCTGCAAAGCCCATTTTGGAACTAGTTGTCCAATAATTCCTCAAAGAGAGCCTTTAGCAGGAATTAAAATAAAGATGTCCCACCAGGCACATTCCAGCTTTTTAAACCTTTATTATCCTAATATTTTTGAGCATTTAATTTATCACTATCCATTTCTCTTTCCCAGATTATCTTTTCTGTATGTTGTTAGGTAATTTCTGTTAAAGGTATTAGCTGCCATTTACTTCAGTACATATAAAGTATCAGGCAACTGCATATTGATACATATTTATGCTTTTATCTGTACTAATAACCACTTAAGTTCAGACTACTGTTCCAAAAAGCAAATCCAAATAACATGAAAAGCTCTTATGTCCAATCTGGTAACAAACACTCCTTATTCTAATTTTTAATGAAGACTAATCTATTTTTCCCCACAGCCCATGATTAACCACGACACTGCAAGCCTAAGATCCATCAAATCATACGTTTTCAAATCTAGCATTTTGATTTTCAAGTCTGTAAATGTCATTTACTAGATGAAATTTGCCATTTGTTTTTTCTTACACACATTTGCCTGAAACATGGCTGCCAATCATCTCTCTAGCAGGAAATACAGATGTTGTTTTGGCATTCCAGAAATGAATAGAAGATTGGAACGGAAGATAAAATTGTGAAAGCGCTGCCATGCATTCCATAAAACCCAGCTAATTACTAAAACATCCATGCAGATAAAGCTCAATTTCTCATAAACAATAGCTTAAAGACCTTCCCTGGTAAATATTTGAAATGAACATTCACTTTGCAGTCATGTGTAGAATTACTCTGCTGAGTATTATGGATATGAATTGTTCATAAGAATCCTCCAATGTATTATACATTTAAACTAGATGGCTCCTAGGAGAGTTTAAAAAGCTTTGAAGTCCTGAGTATTTGCTCTAACACGACTCTTTTTTGGTCTTATTTCTATTCATAGCAACACATTGTACATTCCACCTTCTCTACACATCTTTGTTATAAAACCCTTTGAAATATGACAGATGTATAATGTTGTGTATATATGGCAAACCTCCTTCTAAGAGAACATCTTTATAGTGCATGCTGTGCTTATTAACATGACTGGAGGAAGAATTTTAACGCCTAGACCAGCTCTGCAAAGATTCAAATTAAAATTCCAGTCTGGTCATCCTCATCCTGATTATAGAGGATGAAAAAACCTAAATACAATTTCACCTGTCAGTTGAAAACTCTATATTGCCAAAGCTTAAAAAAACCTTTTGAGGGTAGACAAACCAGCCAGCCTACGAGGGGTTTTTCCCCTTCCTCCAAATGAACAGCTTGAACAACTTCAGGATTTCACTGTCTATACAAGGGTGCAACAAGACACCCATGCACACATAGTTTCCCACTTAAGCCAGCTGGGTAAGGCTCCCAAATGAAAGCACTGATTCTGAACATGTCAGCAAACATTCTCCTCCCCTCTCCCAGGGAACTGAATTAAAAAAAAAGGAGGGGGGGAGGATAGAAAAGATAGTCTTTGCTATTTGGTAGCAATTTAGTGTCTACTCAGTGTGGCATGGGTAAGGGGGAAGAGGTGGAACTGGGAGTTACCTGCAAAGGTATAAACAACCAATAACATCTTACAGCAGCAAAGAAACTGAGACAGGGAAGGAGTGGAGAAAAAAGAAAAGGCCCGAACAGGAACACTGAAGACAAAATCCTATTTTTATAAGCAATATTAGGGATCAGTGATGCTCATTTGCAGGAAGGAAGGTTCTCTTTCCTGCCCTTTTTGCAGTCTCCTCAGGAACATCACACACCAAGCTGCACAGCTTTGTGGTTCTCTAAGAATACACAAAGAAGAATCAAATGCATCCTACTGAGCTGTGCACTGATACCAACTACACTATGAACTTTTTTTTCTCTGCCGGTTCTCGTGCCAGTGAGATTTATTATCTAAATTAATTTTAACTTTAAAAATGAATTTAGAATTCAAATAAAATCATTTTATTGCTTAGCATTTTAGCATTTTTGCTGGCTCACATTGCACTGGGGATCAGATTTGATAACGGCAAGAATTCCTTCTCTCTTTCAATTTTATAAAGGCAAGAGTACTATACTGTGATTTGCTTAATTCCCTATCCCAGAGCACTGAGATGATAAGCAAGTTTAAGCTTAAGATAATATTTCTACAAGGCACCCATTTAACTCTCCAGTTTTCCCCAGTTGTACACTGAACATAGTATAAAAATGTGTTTTTACCAGTTACGTTTAGAAGTCACTATTATACAATTCTAGTTTGAAAATCTGAGCTAACATAGACAAAAGCAGGAAAAGGAAACCAAAGGCTTAACAAAGAAATGAAAATAACCAATAAATGAAGACCTGACTTTTTAGATCTGGAGTAGGAAAGAGGAGAGCATCCTGCCTTCAACTTTATATTTCTTACTTAACCAAATCCTCAAAGCACAGAAGACAAAAAGCATCCAAAAGGAAATGACTTGCCCAGAATAACACTGCAGATTGGCAGCAGAATGAGCAACACAATCTAAGGCCTTGCCAACATTGCCTCTAACAACTGCCGCTTGGATGAAATTAAAAAGAAAAGTTTGGAAAGCAGGAGGCCCATCCAAAGCATATACCAGAGACGAGCAGGGCTAGGAGGTGATTATAAGTAGAAAGAAGACTTCAGGAAATACCCAGAGCATGAAGTGACAAGTACAGAGGAAACTTCCATATGGACAGAGAAGAAAGGAGAGGAACTGTACATAATTCCGAGGCTCTGAGTGAACAGACAGGACAGAAAAGCTGTGGAGAGTAATGAAAAAAAAAAAAAAAAAAAAAAGAGAGAGAGAGAGAAATAGCTGAGCAGGAAAGAGCTTTAACACAGTTAAAAAGGAAATGTCAAGTCATTCACATGAAGATGGAGACAGACAGGAAGAAACACATGCCTAGATACAGGGAAAGAGGTCAGAGTGCTCAGTAGATTTATGAGATTTAAGGGTCTCTGATTGTTCCAGGGTCCAGCCAGGAATTTGCAGGGCTATCTCCAACACATCATGTAACCTGTTACATCTCTTCAAAAAATCAGAGCACCTGTAGTATTTATATTTGGCATAATTACAAACCTTTTAAAGGTCCTTCAAAATACATTATATATGGGCTTTGGATACCATTAGAGTATTTAATTTCCAGACTTTTTTAAAAATGTCTGGAAAATGTCCATTATATCAAAATCAATCTTGACTGTCAGGGATGGCCACTTTTTGCACTGTAAGTCCACTGTTCAGAAATCAGCCATACATTGTTTTTTATGAAGACAACATATTTCAAGATGCCAGCTTGAAAATATAGAATCATAGAATCAGTAAGGTTGGCAGGGACCTCTGGAGATCATCTAGTCCAAACTCCCTGCTCAGCAGGGTCACCTAGAGCAGGTTAGACAGGGTTGCATCCAGGCGGGCCTTGAATATCTCCAGAGAAGGAGATTCCTATACAGTGGACAAGCTTAGTTTTCAGTTTACAGAACTAAGTGACTCAAAGTATTTGAGTATATTTTGATCACAGATAATTTAATTCTATTGCTAATCCAGAAAGTTAAGGTCATGGAGTTCTGTTTTTGCATCTGTAACAAGAACAAAAAAAATGTTTTGCTCAAGCTAGTAATTTTTTTTAAAAGGCTCGTTATTATTCATGTGGCATAAACATTCACAAACCATGAACAGAAGTCAAATGTATTAAGTACTTGGAGCACTGATTTTTATTTATTTATTTAATTAATTAATTCTGAAGGCACACACTTTTAATCAGAAATATTTTTGCATCAGGGAACAGAAATGCTGTCTCAATCACAATTAAAACCTGAAACACTAAAACTATTTACAGAATTTGTCATGGTCATTCTCAATAGGTGTATTCAACTCCAGAAACTAATACCTATTTTCAGTCAGCATTCACAGGCATCACAAAGTCATGTTTAAAGTGATAAAAACATTATTAGAAAGATAATTAAAGTGATAAAGATATTATTATTAGCCTCTAACCAATGATGCATTGCCTGATAAGCATCAGTAATAATCTCTAATTCTCAGATACTTCACAAAATCCATGTGAAGGAAATTACTGACCCAGGTGGCTGGCATAAACACTACAGCGCTACAAAAGTGAAAAAGAGCAAAACACTAATATGCTGCAGCATGACGACATCTGGGGACTGGTTATTAGTCAGGAACAAAGTTGGCTTCCTGTTATTGTAAAATAGTTTATGTAGACTCAGTACCTCTGTTATGTCTCCAACTGCATAAATGTGAGGAACAGAAGTAGCTTCACTGGCATCAACAATGATCTTTCCAGTTTCAGAATTAGTTTTCACGCCAATTGTCTCCAAATTCAGAGTTTTAGTGTCAGGGACTCGGCCTTAAGGGAAACAAAAGAAATTAACGTAAAAACGATTTGAAAATTCTGGCAGAGTTAATCTAAAAACCTGTCATTCCCCATTATAGATTTCCAAATCCATCGTGCTATTTGATGGTCCAAGTAGAAAAAAAACAAAATGATGGTGAAAAGCTGTAAAAGTGGAAAGTATGGCTATGAATTCCTTTGTGAAAGAAGCTCCATCACCACTGCCTTTGCTTAGACTATTTAGAAGAAAGGTATCCTTTAAAAATGTGCAGGACACCATCCACTGCAAAGTATGCAAAAGCCAGCTGGTTTAATATTTATCACATGTTCTAAATATATTTTGCAAATAATATGAATATATAAACAAACAAAAAGCATCTTCTAGAATGAAACTTATTAGTAAACACTAACTAAAAGGTACTCAGTACTGACAAAACAGCCTGCTGTGCACACTTGTGAACACAATTTATTAGTAATGCTGTCCAACATTAAACATTCCTGAAGTTCTCTTTTCTTCTTATCTTATACATTTACTTTAAAGATTTTGTAGTCCTCTCAGCTCAGGCAATAAAGTCTTATCAACTTTGCTCTAAGTCCTTAATGCTGATATATTTAGGGGGAACACTGTACAAACATTTTGTAGAATTTAAAACTATTATTTTCATTGGATTTAAAAATGAATGAGGCAAATTTTACTGAGTCTAGATTTTATTACAGCTTCGTCTTCCAAAGATTTTAAATTCCATCTCTTCCAGAGATTTCTCTCTCTAAATTACATTTCAAACTATACACCTTTAAAAATATTTTTTCAATGTTTTCTGCACAGAGTTACCACTAAGATCACCAAAATCTTGATAACACTACAATGAGCTTCTGTACAGTTACTAGCATAATGGTTCCTGATCCAGGACTGGTATATTAAATCCTATCCAATTTTTCAAACGCATTTGAAAGTTAATGCAAACTGTCAATTTATCAGGTACTCCCAGAATTTGTAAGGACATACAGGGTCACATAGAGGAGATTACCCAAATATGTCCAAATGAAGGCAGTTTTATAATGTTGCCTCAATTTTCAGAGGCTATAAATGGATATATTTCTATCCTTTGTGTGGGAGTCATGATTTTGTGTTTGATGTTAATACAAAACTATAGCAAAGCAAACCAAAACGGGAAATGTGTTTTCATTACAAAAACAAGGTCTTTGATGTTAATGTAGGAAATTATTAAACAAAAGGAAAACCTGGCTTGTCAATACAGATCTAATTATATGTAAACATATGATTCACTGCTTTATACATCTGCCATATAGCCAGGCCCCTCAAACAATGTCACATCTGAATGCCTCTGTAAAGACTTCTGTGTATTAATTTCATCTGGTGAAACCAACACTTCCTCTGGGAGTACTGACTGAAGCTGTCGGCACTTGGCTATCTGTCTGTCTTCCCTTCTCTTGTCCCCATGGGATGTTGATCTGCTGTTCCTTCTCTGCCCCCTGCTCCCCAGTCCTGATGCTATCAGGCAACAAAAATAATAAACCACTAGGACCTTATCTTGGCTCGGATGTGAAACAACTTCCTACCGTTGTATTTCTTTGTGTATTGAGAGTAAAGCCTGGATATTCTGCAAATGGACAGCTAATGGGGTTTTCTAGTTTCCCCTTTTTCCTGCCAGGCAGAGCCAAGAGAAAGCTTAGCACGCAATGGCAGGCGCTGAAAAAGTATTAAAAAAAAAAAAAAGGAAGAAGAAATAAAATAAAAACTGTCAATAGAGTCATTTAAAGAGCTGTGACAACAACAGCTGAGCTTATCAAATCTGCAGGATAACACTTATAACACTTCCAATCTATTTTAACACATGAACAGTTTGGTATTAATAGCTAAGAGTTACAAAAAAAATGTGTTGCTACTCAATGAAGTTTCTCTCCCAACTTCACTGCCTAAATATTATTTCTGAAAGTAAAAATAAAACATTAAAAACTTAGCTGAAACTTTATTGGCCTTTAGCCCCATCTGGCTCACTTCCATAAACTAGAATCACACTTACTCAAGCAAGCTTCACATCAAACTCACTAGCTCAGGTTCATGAATAGCCAGAGTGGCTTGGTAAGTTTTAACGACAAATTCAGGAAATCCTGACATTTCCCAACATTCACCTACTTGTATTATCAAATCAGTTGTTACTATTTCTTAGTAAGACTGGATGGGAAGGATATTTATTTCATATCCACAACTTAAGTTTTTTTATTTTTTTATTTTTATTTATTTTTTTTTTTTTTACATTTACAGCTTTACGAAAGGATGAGTTTATAGCTTCTTCCAAAGATCCAGAGGGCAATACAAAACTAGACCAAATTCTACCAGGCATCTACCAAGCACAAAAGAGAGTTGTTTTTTGTTTTTTTTTTTTTTTTAAAAAAAAAAAACAAACCAGCACATGTGCTTTTAGTTTGAAGATGCTCAGCTGCCCCGAAATGTAAAGAACAAAGAAAAACAAGACTAACTTTAGCTTTTATTCAAAACAGTAAGAGGTTAGGCCAAACATCTAGGAGAAAGATGCCAATTCAAATCCTTAGAAAGGTTATGCGACTCTTGCATTTTTAATACTACACCGTAATCCCATATAAAAGACACCTACACAGTAACTACACAACTCTGAAAACCACACAGATCTCTCTTCTTGGGGCCTGTCCCCATTCACTTTTGACCCCCCAAAAAAAAGTAAAAAAAGAAAAAAAAGGCAACATTTCTACCTGGTTTTGTAAAACATAGCAATATGGTTTACTGAGGAAGCCATCAGCCAGCCTAGCTACAGAGAGCAACAAGAGACTGGTTAAAGCACATATCTCAAAAACACACCAGATCGGTCACACTGTAATGTGGCAACTCCGTCCTATCATCTGCTGAGCAGTTTTAGGAATCAGGCCCTGCAGGGGCAGTTCCAGGCTGCTGCAACCAATGAGACTTTAGGTGCTGGACCTGCATCAGTGAGACTGAAGCAGCTAAAATGAGAAGAAACCATTAGAATCAGCATAGACAAGTCAGTATGTTGCAGCAGTAAACCAGAGATAGCATATTCCTGCATACAGTAAGATTTCCCAGGGTGATAAAGGCACAGCTGACAGCAGCTCTGTAGAGCTTTTATAATGGGTCCTTTGCAACTTCTTAATCACAGAACTGGAGTGGTCTGTTTGCTCCCTAGCATTTGAAAAACCCAAACCAGAGCTAGCCACCCGTTTCATTATCAGGCAAGTCAACGCCTACAGCCAAAAGTACACTGAGCATTCTGCAGGGTGGCAGGATGGCTCTTCCAGCGTAAAACTGAAATTCAGCAGTCTTCTCCATGTCTTGCCTATATATTTGCATTTCAATCCATCACTTAATCGTCTCTACCCAATCTTAGATCTCAAGTTGACCTTGATCCAAAACCTCATCTGTTCATGACCCCTATCTTTTCCTCTTCCAAATCCCTCCTGAAAACCCACAAGTCATTCACCTACAGCAAGCTGATAACAGCCATGAGGACCAAGTCAGTGTAACTAATACTCAATACTCAGAAAAAAAAAATATTGACTACAGTAGAATTAGCAAAAGTAAAACAAACAAACAAACAAAACCCAACATACATTCAGAACCCTTCCACCATTGATAGAAGTGTGCACCAAGGTTACAGGGATATTTTTGAATACTTCATCCATTACTGATGGACTCTCAGCATGTCTGCCACAATATGAAAAAAGATCTGACCTTTACTGAGTGCCAGGGCAATAACTGGTTCTTTGCTAAGTCTGCGAGGTTGTACTGCTTCTTGAAGCATTGATTAGTTATAATGAGTATACAGAAGAGTCATTTCTGCAGGGAGATTGTGGCTGCCCTGGTGCAATCAGTAATCACCCAGGCATCACCATCCACTGTATATCCAAAGTTATTTGCATCTTCAGACAACAAGCCAAGGAGCCTTTGCTTTGGTCCCAGTGAAACCAGAAAAGAAGACCAGCCCCAAATTCTGCATAACCAAACAAAAACCTTACAGTGTGGGGCAGACGTCTAACAATTGTAGTCTTTTTTTTTTTTTTTTTCAAGGTCCTTTGCAAGGTAAAGTGGACTTTCCTAGATGAAATTGCATTTCTCTTTACATTAATTTTCCCATGTTAAGCTTGCTGTAACCAAAGATTTTGTATGTCCTTAATGCCTGTTTCTGCAGTGTTAACCAATACCCATGATCCATTACCAAATGTGGTCATTGGCTTCAACCTCTTATACACTGATGAGTTAATGGAACCTGTATTCTACAGAAAACGTCACATTAATTTTACTCGTCTTATAAAGTTATTTCGGAGCATTTTCCAGAAGTCAGTTTTTTATTTATTTATACCAACCTCTAGGTTTTAAAGTTAGAGGCCAGTCATTGCTTTTTAAAATCAATATCATCTGATAGTTCAAATTCAAAAATATTCTCTCAGGCATATAGAGCTTATCTTAACATTTAACTTTTCCTCAACATGAAGGAGTGATTTTGGTAACCATGAGTTTGTAATACAAGTAGAATAAAGTAAGAGTTATATTCAAAGTTTGTGGCTGGGTTAAACAAAGGACAGGTGCAAAATGTACCATCCAAGTCCCTCTCAAAGCAAATAAATCACTGGAACATTAAAAATAGTGTCATTTAAATCTGGCTGAATGTCACAAAAACAAGCCATTAGCATAAAGGCGTGAGGAAAAAAAAAAAAAAGCCAAAAGCACTGGCTGATGTAACCAGAGAGAATTTTCATTAGGAATCCAGAAACCACACCTTACTAAGACAGTCGTGAATTTAAAATAATAAGAAAGGGACATAAGCGGAGTTCAGAACAAAGACCCAGAGTTTAAGCAAACCAAATCACATTAGCACTAACAGTTTTCTGAGATCAACCCAGGTGCATTATTTTCTATTGAAAAGTCCATAGGTTAAAAATTAGATGCCAAAATCTGCTTGCAAAGGGGAGTCTAAAGCCTATCCTCTTTCCATAGGGGCTGGCAGAGTTGTACTCATGGGAGATCACAGCAATATTCTACCATATGGGACTTTTCAAAGAAAATCTCCACGGAAAATTTCTGTTTTCTTAGTTAATCCAAACTGATTTGGTTGTAAGATCTGAAAAAAACAGAAGTATAGAAAGTGTGATATACTTAACCCTTTCTTGATATTGAACAATGATGATCTTATTTTACTGCACTAAAAAATAAATCTGCCAGACATCCATTCTGACACAAAAGAAAATGTTCTGAATAGCATAGGATGTGCAACACCTGATACCTTTTCAGCTTTGCATAGAGCTAAACACATAATTTCTTTTTATAGCAAAGATGATATTATTTCAAAGACACAGTGGCTTTCCTGCACGCCTGCAAATGCAAAGGAACCTGAAAATTGTTGTTCCACTTCTCTCATCAGGGAGACAACTCTCTTTTATAAAGTCAAACTTTAAATCTGCTGCTGCTCATGGCTCTTTTTATTAAGAATTTACTAGCACACTATTCCACTTTCCCTGACAAACTAATTTAGGATATTTTATAAACACCTGCTTAGTTTAATCATCAGTTCAATGTTGTTCCTCCACACAGCAAGACCCAATCAGATATGAGGTAATTAAGTATCTTTTCAAGGACTCTGGAAATTACCTGGACAAGTTCCAGTTACAACAGTAATGTTTTGTCATCTACTGCAATTTCAAATGGAAATTCTACTTGTCAGTTCCTGCTACATATTAGCTGTGTTGCAGCTGCTACATACGATTCATAGGTTTCAGCCCTCTGATAGGTGAGGCAATCCCTGTATATAAAGCTTGATCTTCTGCAATTTTGCCTCACAGATCAGCAGTAGCATCTATTCATGAGGTGTGAACCTCTACTCTTTGCTTTGGACTCTATACTTAGTCTGTGCATGTATAGACTTACCATTGTTTTGTAGCTCAGGTACATAAGGTGCCTATCATGGAAAGTTTTTTTGAGCCCTTAAGAGCATGGGGAATACTATACTAATACTAAAAGCTTATTTTTCACACTTCGCAAAAAAAATCTCAAAAGCTTATCAATTCAGGATATTTCTCAAACAAGCAGAAGACAGCACAAATAAAAGGCAAGACATTAAAGGACAAGACAGTCAAAAATCAAATAAATATCAAGAAAGATCTGTTTCAGTGATCTGGAATGCAACACAGCATAGTCACTCAGCAAGGTAACACAGATCTCTGACAGCTAACTGCGAAGAGTTTGGATTGAAACCTTTAAATGTAACTCTTGCACTGTTAGTAAACAATTTTAACATTATTCATAAAATCCTATTAATCCTACTAAAATCCTACTAAAATGCCATGATGTATTTACAGAAATGAATGATTATCTATCACAATTCAGGCTACAATTAGTTAACAACAGTGGCTGCTTTCTAACTAATTCTACAGGCTGACTTTCTTCAATCAGCATTGTAATTGGCCCATCTGCAGACAGGAAATCCTCAACACTACCAAGTTTCCCAGTCTATTATCTGAGACACCTGGTGTGGGTGTGTTGATACAGAGAAAAACAATGAATCATGAGGACTGCACATCAGTTAACCAGATTTAACTGTTAATGTGTTTAATCTTTAAGGGTGGAGTGCAAACTTGAACACTGCGGGGGGGGGCACCAAACCTTTCACTTTGCAGTTTCTAAATATGGAGTTTAACTCAAGTCTATGACAAAAAGTATAATGGGCTCTACTGCACATCAAAATAGTGCAAGGAGTCACATTACTACTGACTTGCAATTGTGTATCATTCAAATTCATTATAATTAACGTTTAAACAACATTTTTAACATTATTTCAATTTAACAGCTCTTATTTCCATCTTTGACAAAAGTAAAACAAACTGTCTTGAAATTTCACAGGTGTGACTCCACATCAGAATACATTTTTACTGGAAAGTTTGAGGAAAATCAGATCTTGCATTTAGAAACCCACAACTTTGAAGAACTTAAATTCATCTGACCTCGTGAATATTTCCCTCAGTTTTCTGGATTGCCAGAACTTTAGACAGCATAGCCTTTTTTGCTGTAGGTAAGCACGAGTGTCTTTGGTTATGATGAGTGTGATCCATTATTAAAAGCTATTTCTACAATTTATAAAAACCTATTCTATTATATTTTTAAAGAACATTAATCACAGTAATCCAAAGAAAAGGTTGGTCAAGGCACGCAGCCTGCTCTTTGTTTGGGGTATTAACAAGATGTAAGGTTGACTTAGGCAGGGCAATGGAACAACGGGATTGTAGATCTAGTCTACTGGGCAAAACACAAAATGCTGCAGATGAGGTGTTCCTATTTCCTGTCATGGATCCATTCTGTGACCTCAAGAATTTAAAATCATCTCTTTGTTCATCTTTCCCAGGTGGAACAGTGATGCTTACCCTGCTTCTATGAAACACTAACATCAGAGAGAGAGAAAAAAAACACATAGTAATGTAATAATTAAAATCAGTTTCTAAAGCTGCTGGTGAAACTGATTGTTCTTCAGTATCAAAACAGATTTCTTGGGCAGCAATTTTAAGCATATTTACTTGGTTTAGTACATGTCATTTGTTTGCCAAATATCAGTACTGCCTTTAGCCATTCATTATATACCTAGAACTCCAGATATCCACAGAACTTTGTAGACACAGAAGATGAGGCCTGCTATTCCAATAGGTTTGCAGTCTATCAGAAGCAATGCAGCAGCTAAAAGCTGACTAATAACAGCAGCAAATGAGCTGCTTGGGCAGGCAATGTAGATAGAATATTTTCTTTTCTGTGGGCTAGAGCATTGTACCATATATCACTCTGTGTTAAACCTTACAAGAAGTAGCACCTGAATCAAAGGAGGTAGAAAATAGATTTAATTCCTGTTTCTGGTGATCATCCTTATAGCTAGTTCCACAAAATCCTTTTACACTGATTTACTCTGATTTAGGCATCATATCTCAGATCCCTCATAATTGAGGTATGTGGAGGATCCTAAACTGAGTTCAAATGTCTCCAAGCTGCCAGATTCCCTGAAATAAACTTGGGATGAGAAGAGATTTTTAGAATAATTGCTTCTCTTGGATGATGGAATACTGCAGCTATAGTAACAAACTTACAGGCACAGTTTAGAAATTCCCAGAAGAAATGGTAGCCTTCTTAAACAGGGTAATAGAAACTTTTAGTGAACAGCTAAATGAGTAAGTCAGAGTGCGGACTTAGAGAACATTGACTGCACCACAGGAGTTGCTAAATTCATGTTCTCATTCTCTAGTAAATATCAGAAAGAGCAAAATGTCACACATTTATTGTAGCTCATGCATAAGTAATCACATGGATTTGCTTCACTCACTGTAACTTCCATTGTTACTTAGATTGTAAGTGAACCAGTCAGGCATAGAAGAAATGAATAATAATAATAAAAAAATCTTAAAAGGATTAGTGGCTTAATCTTAAAAAAGAACAAGGGACTTCATTTTCAAAATAGCAAGCATTGCGAATAAACATTAAAATACTCAAGTTTACCTACTGCCCACATCACCGTGTCAAAGGAATCTGTTTCTTCTGTGCCCAAGTCAGTATTTTTCCAGGTGACTTGTAATTTGTTGCTCTCCAATTTTTCAACTTTGGTTGGGATACATTTCTTTAAAAATTTTGTGCCATAAGATTCCATGTGTTCAGTTACTAAAGAAGACATTTGCTGTTGAGTTAGGGAAAAAAATTGTTTAAACTTAAGATATATAGTCTTTTTAATCAAAACTTTTTCAGTTGTCTTCATGAAAATCTAGTAAATACATCTTGCATTTCAAACATTCTGTATCACTTCGTTACTGTTGCATTGCTAACACATTGTGATTTATTGAGTCACTACATATTTGAGATCTGCAACTCCACCTCTGCTGAAGAGATCCCTGTATCCTAAGAACATTCAAGTTATTTTCACTAAGGTAAAATATCAGACAAGTATCAAAAGTCTTTTACTTAATTTGACGCTTATAGAGAAATAGCATCTAGAGCAAATGCAATTTAACATTGCTATAATTACCATTTTCTGGTAGCATGAAGGGAATTAAACACTTTTCTAAAGCCAAGGAAGAAAAATACTTCCCCTTGCCCTAACACCTGTCATTCTGCTGCAAAGACTATGATTCATTAAGATTTCCTGGAAAGATCTACTACAAAAGGAAATAACACTTTTGTCCTAAGAGCCTGTTTGAAATAATGCCACACCGCAGTCAAGTAGTGAAGTGTCGCATTGCCGGGTTTATCCAAAGATGTCATTGCTCCTGATTGTAGTAATTTAGGTTGCACTTTTTCATAGGTTATGCTTATTATTTAAAGGCTATTCTCACAAAACTACTCACACAAAAGAACTACATGCAAGCTGTTGGCTTACAAAACTTCATTTTCAAAGTTGTGACTAAGTAATATGAAAGCAACAGCATTATTTCTCTTCTGAAACACAGTAACTCACTAATCATTTTCCATTAGATTTAGTGTGGTTATAGCCTGAATAAAATTATTTTCTCTCTATTCCTTTCTAACTTAGAGCTTTCCAATGCACTCTCCCTGCATGCAAGTTCTTGGAGCTAGCCCTGCTCTGTGGTGCTTCATGAACCACTTAAACTCTCTTCACACACTACTCCCTGCTTGCTTATAACTCATGCTATTACAGATACAGATTTCTTCAAAGATGAGAGTAAACCCCAAGATACATTCTTGTACAATTTTGCAAACTCCAGTATGCAAACCACCAGTTTTAAGAAAGCCACTTCAAAGTGGTAGTGGCTGGCATGCAACCAGAATCTGTCACTGCCCATGGTGGTACTTGTCACTGCTGCTGCTAACTGCACTACTCCCTCCTCAAAATAGGAGTTTGGGAGCACCTATCTTAAACAGACTAACAAAGCATACACTGTGTTGTTACGCTTTAGAAGTAGTTTTCCTACAGCCAGCATGCAAAGCAGTTCTTAAGAACAAAATCTCAGCTTTATTACTCTTTCTTCAACTTCAGCATGTAAATGTTTTGCACTATTGCAATTAAGCATTAAAAAAAATCCTGATTCATGACATCAGGAATAATTAAATCAATGTGCACTGGTTTCCATTCTGGAAACATTATTTTCAAGTGATTAATTTGAAAAAGGCTTCACTTTTGAAGCTGAAATTTTCCAAGGTTATTTGCCCAAGAAGAAATTTCTTGGAAACATCAAAATAGGTTCAGCTCAGACACGAGTGAAAACCCAGGACTCTTTCACTGTTGTAAGGACACTAATGAAATCTTTCCTTGAAAGTGCTGATGCAAAAAAAAAAAAAAAAAAAAAAAAAAAAAAATCTACAATCACCCATAAAAGCACTCTGCCTACAAATTTAGGGACCAAGGGGACTATCAGGCCATCAAATAGACCATTTAACCTGTAGAACACACAGTACAGACTTGCATCCAAATAACACTTTACTGGATCCAATAACTTGTGTTTAAGCTGCTACCCCACCAGCTATCACTTCTCTAAGCAAATCTACATGCTGCACAAATCCTACATGACACCTGTTTTTTTTGCTTTTTCCCTTTATTATTTTTAATTGCTTTTATTCTCATTATACCAGAATGGGATTCTGGCCAAAACTGCTTTCGGTTTTGCCAGCACAATCACGACTACTTGGCTTTTAAAAAACATCTCTAAATTTTTCCCAATTTTCAAATACATTTTTTATGTTTTAACGTCTTTGCCTGAGTGATTTTGCTTTTAATTTTCTCCAGGTTAGGGTTGATAGTCCACCACATATTTTTTTCACTTTTTAGGACTGCCACTGTCTGCCTTTTTTGAAAGCAATAAGATCAAGACCTCCAGTTCCTATGTTACTAAACTTTCTGCTTAGTGATTTATTTTTGTTCATATAGTGAACTCCACATTGAACTACTTCCTGTTAAGTGCAATGCTTTATTTTAAAAATCATTATTTACAATTTTTAGAATTTTTAGAATCTAGGTTATCTTAAAGAGATCATCTAATGCTTTTCACAGTGGGATAAGCCAAATTTCTCCCTTGCTTCCTGGTCTTTCAAGCATTGCAAGAGAAGTGGGGGGGAAATCTATTTTTCTGAAGTAAAGATCAAGAGATAGATATAACAGCAAAACAAGAGCTAATATTTATTTGGTTACTCTTCAGAAAGCACCTACCAGTAAGTCTTTGGAGAAGACAAGGTCACTTTGTCTTTAGGAGACAACAATTACCAAGCACATCTTTTGTATTATTTCATATACATGTGTGCATGTGCATATATGTATATATACATAGGGATATAATATGTTTTGTACTCACCTGATCAAAGCCACGAAGTGGAATACTTCTCATCATGACTGTGGTATCCAATCCAATGCCCGTTAGAAAACCAGCACACTCAAGTGAAACATCTGGTGAAATACCAGTCAAAGAAATATAAACTTCATATAAATGCAGCTGAAATGAGGGCAGTGCACGAGTGGGCCTTCTTCCTAAAGAAATCAACTTCTCCTCAAAGACAATACCTTCACATGCTTCTGATGTCTATTCAATAAAAATCTATAGCCTTAGAATACTTAAAAACAATACAGACTTGTTTTTAAGGCCCTCAAAATTCATCCTCAGCTGATGTCAACTCCCACAATGATATCCAACACGAAACTGTTACTGTGTATTACCAACTTAAGTACAGGGCACGAGCAAAGGCATTCAGAAAATGAAGCTTTTATAAAAAAGACAACTATTCTGCTTAGAATCATAAATCATTGCAGCTTTTCAAAGGATACAACTGGCTCCAACAACCAACCTGTTATATATATATAAAAAAAAAGAAAGAATAAAGCAATGGAATGAGCTGGTGCATATTTTTGCACAACTGAGGTTATTTTCTGAAGTATGTATGGTTACAAGATTATGGGTATGAGCAGCAAATCTGCTGTTGTTAGATGGGAAAAAAGAGTATGACTTATCAATCACAACAAAGAAAACAGTATATTGTGTCAGATTTCATTCAAGCTTATTTTATTAAAAAAATAAAAAGTAAATAGTCTAACAAGAAATATAGCATCATTTTTACATTGCAAAAGAGACATTTAAATATACATTCTGAAAGACAAGCTCAAAAAAGCCACAAAAAAAAAAAGGTCAGAGCAAATAGCAAGGTTAAGAGGCATAAATATTTCTTAAAGGCTAAGCAGATGAAGCAAAATATATTTCACTTAGGCTCTAAGATATACCTCAGTTAGAAGAACTGGAGTGGAAACTGACACATTTTTTTTTTTTTTCCTCCTCAGTGCCCACTGCAATAGATGCCTGGTCTTTACAGGGCCTCTCAGCACCACTGTGTTCCAGACAGTCAGTATAACAAAACAGAATGGCAATAAAATGGGAAGATCTGGGAGTATTCTGGTCCTGGACCATTTCTCCCCAGAAACCTTACCCCAAAACATGCCCAAGGAAGTCCTAAACATGATTAGAACATGATAGAAACAACATTGTGCTGTGTCTTGGATGCAGAAAGATCATTACTAACCTGAGAGGCATTTGGCACCCAAATTTAAGAATTTGGGATGGCAACTGGGGGAGCTGCATCTTCAAAGAAAATTCTCTTGCCAATTTGTTTATTAATTACCCTTAGCTCTTCCAAGGCACATGGGAAATGCAGAATGACAAACTTGATTGTTTCACAAGCATACTAAGTCCTCTTCATGGAATGAAATCATCCTTCAGTTATGACTGGACTACTCAAAGACCACTTCTAGAGAACAGATATCCTCAAGAAGTTCTTCTGTTGCCATTACAGTAGCAAATGGATGAATATTCAGGCAGATCCAAGCTGTTCAAAATATAAGTGACTTAAACCCTCTCACTTAAAAGGGATATACAGACAGCCACCTAACAAATATCTGGACAATACTGTATGTTAAAAGACAAATTCACAAAATAGAGAAAACCGATATGGATGACCTAGTTAAAGTAACTCTCTAGTTCTTTGGAAGAAGTAAGGTGATGTTAGAACAGACAATTCTAAAGCTAGTACCAATCCCTATAGATAATAATAGAGTAATTTGTTAGATTAATGCTATAAGTCACCGCTGATGCAATTAGATATCGGCTACTTTGCAAGAGCTGGATAACAGAAATGTTCTTAAAGTTAATATCTGAAGCAATGCTAATGAATCTTGTTAAGAGATGAGAACTTTCAACTGTCCAGCATTGTATAACAAGTGAGCTCAGGGGATCAGAGTAAGATTCAGCTTAGCAAAACAATAAGCAACCTGGCTCCCCCAAAAAACCCTTAACACTTGACTAAAGTAGACTACCTAGAGGAAGAGACTTGAAGAGCTTTGCATTTTTATTTGTTTCCCATGCAGTACAGCACTGAGCTCTTCAGCATCCCTTCATCAAGTATGCATAATCCTAGTGACAAACTTTAAGTAAATGACTGAAATGCTAACCTTCTCCAAAAATGTGTATTAGTCACCCAACCTGGAGGTTAAAATTCAGACTATGATCTTACAACAACAAAAAAATACCGCATATCAGCAGACATAGCATAGAGATTTGGGGTGGATTATTTTTGCTTTTCTTTTTTTTTAATGCTAAGCCACCCTGCTTCCTTTTCCTCTCCTCTGAGAGAGCAGACAAGATTTAAATATATAGACACTGCAGCAGTCATGCCTGAACTTAAGCATATCTCAAAAGTTCTACAGGTACCTTACTATTTCATAAACTTATTATTATTATTAAGAAAATTTAATACGAGCAGAACTTAAGCATGTTTTAAATTCTCAACTTGCTTTAAACTATCAACTAGACTACAGATCCACATATAAGAACTTATAGATTTTACTCATTGCTAAATTTAATTTTCTTTTATAATCATCACTTCAGATCTTGCATAAAACTCCAGTTCCCACCTCTCCCCATATTTCATATCCTCTCCATCAAGAACACCACTGAAGTTGCCCATCAACACTTCTGATTCATGATGAGTATTAACTCTCCTGCACAGCAGTTTCTACGTCTGTCCCCATATGCACTCTACTTTGCAGCAGTCCTCTCTCTTCTACAATATCCTCAGTTCTCTCCTACTCTGATATGTCTGCTCCATGAAAGGCAGCACACTCAGTCACTGTCCTGGAGGCAAATGTGGGTCTAATTAACCAGTCAGTCACCGATTGTTAGCTGCTGGACAGGTTGTACTCATATGCCTTTGCTGCTCATCCATTGTGCAAATCTGTTAAAAATCTCATTTTGGAGGTTCATTCCATGTAATGTTTGTGTATACCTTCAACAAGGTATACCTTCAGTTTTTTAATCAAGGGAAGAAACAAAAAAAGAATATGATTAGACATTAAAATTCCCTCTTACTATGAAGATAGTGCAGAATGCTAGGTTTTTTCTGACCCTGTTTTCTCTACCTATGAATGTATGCTTTCTGAAGAACTTTCATCTAAAAAAAGAAAAGAAAAAAAAGTCTGACATGAGGAGATTGTTTTTGGGGGGCGGGGGGTTGTTTGTGATAAATAGATGTCTCTCATACTGCCAAACCCAAAAGGTTAAAACAAAACAAAACAACAAAAAAACCTTGGACTTTTGGGAGATAGAAGAAGCATAGTTTGCCAACTGCTTTCTGGAATGATAGTGTTCATGTTTTCAAACTTCTCTTTGCTTTAAAAATTTAGATCAGAAACCCATGGTCTCACCCTGTTTAGCAAAGTCACAGAATCTTACTACACCTTTTATCAATATTCAACCTCTTTTGACTGCCTTGAGGAAATTAATCTTAACATCACAGATAATGCCAGCAGAAAAAACAGTTGTATGGAAATAATCCATTAAATAAAGGCCTTTTCCTGCAACAGTTTTTCCTCAATTAACTCAACAGTTCTAAGCAACAAAATAAAACTGTTTTTGCAAAACATAATCTGAACAAGTGAAAATTCAGAGTAGTCAGATCACAGGAAGGAATACATTTGAAATAGCAATCTACACTCCAGAAAAACTTCCAATGCTGTTTTGTATTCTGCCTTTTTTGCTTGATTCCTGGCTGAAGGAGCATACATAAGTATGGTGCTTCACAAAATATATTTAACATAAACACTTAAATCCATAGAAAAACACACACAAAAGTTTCACATGCACTGGAAACTTTTCATAAGGAGTTACCCTCAATTTAAAATATAATACATTAAAAAAAATTAAATATTTTGTATCTATGTGAGCATGCATAGGAACTGAAAATCAATGTTAAGAGGTATAAGGTACGCCATGGACAGGAAATCTGGCTTCTTTTTGGCCTTGCCACTGACTTCTGACTTGCCATATATCCCTAGGGAAGTTATTTCACAATACTGCCAAGAGAGAAACAAGTCCAATACTTGGCAATAGCTCTCTCTCTCTCTTTTTTTTTTTAATGCCAGGTCAGCAGAACAGAACACTAGGTGAAACTCTGGCTTTTAGCCGATACCTCACCCTAAACTAAGTTACACCATTTCCCAATTCCAAGAGAGATCCTTTTGAACTTCCAAAAAGTAGAGATGTGGGCTGCTGCTGGGTTAGCCCCAGAGATGGCAGCCAGTATAACAACTTTTCTCACACACAAAAATATATTTATCCTATAATAAAAACATACAACTTCTGGAGGCGTACTGGGAACAGATTAAACTAAAGAGATTAAAATCTACCAGTCTGGGCTTTATGTTTGGCAAACAATTTAACACAGTAGAAAACAAATTTTCCCAGTGCAGGACATCTGATTTATCTGTAAACGGACGATCTTTCGCTCTTTCAGTCTACAGGTCTTGAGAAGCACTGCAAAAAAATACATTCTGCCCGTAAAGAAATATCTCTTGGAGATTCATAGGGAGTAGAATGATAATTTCTGTAATTTGGGCATATGTTTGCTCTTTCTTATCTTTAGATGAAAAATAGATGCCAATTGGCACGCATTCTTAACACCATTAACACATTATTCACAATTTCTCCTACACACTAGATGGTTCTTGAGCTTCGTCAATATCTAACAGAAAAGTTTAGAAAGTAAGACCTAACCTTATTCATACCTGCTCAGTCTCTTACTCATTCTGAGCAAATTTCAAAATAGCTTTTCTAATTCACTTTGCTAGGTTCTTTCATTTCAGTAGTGAGAATTTCTTCATAGTGTTTATACATCCGGGGTTTCTTATGACTCCTAAGTTTATTGGTTAACAGTTTTCCTTCCTTTTGAAAAACTTCTTTATATGAATAACTGCAAGACTACAATTCTATATCCCCTCAGCCATGCAATTTGCAGCAGAGATATGTATATAGATATACATTTTCGGAGAAAAGAAAAGAAAAAAAGTAGAACACAATTCACACTACAGCAAAAGGCATTAAACTGAACCTTGGCAATATTTATAATTGACACAAATCCGACAGAAACAAACCTTTAACAACTCCCTCCTTCATTTGCTAGGACACAGTCTGATAAAGCACAGAATGCTACTGTAGCCCCTCAAGGCTTATTTTGACTAAAGTTTAGGAATGCAACATATAAACACTAGACTCCCACATTACACTGCTACAACTTGCATTAGCAGCAACTGGACAAAAGCCACATTTTCACAGAAATATCTTACAGGAATAAATTTTGTGTTTAGGCTTAAAAACCAAAAAACTAAAAAACAAATTTCAAACAATTTTCAAAGTCATGCTCTTCAAATTGCAGAGGTGGTTGATATACTGCAAACAACTGCAGATTTAGTTTCCTTTTAAAACTGTACTACGGAGCCCTATTTATCTATTTGATGTTTAGCTAAACATATACGGCATTTTTATATTAGAAAGTCACAGCTATGAATGGCAGCTCTATCTTCTTTCAAAATACCATGACTGTGTTGGTTATAAGTCTCCTTTTCTAATAAATATGTTGACTTTTCTAGAGTTACTCAATACTGAAAAGTAAAAACCATAGTATCTTTCTTTCACGTTAGAAACTGTGCATTTCCTAGAGCAATTACTTGCATTAGGAAGTTGCTATGTAGTGCTATGCTGATTCAGGATCTTAATGTGTTTAGGTACTGTAAAAGATAGAACAGACTACGGTATTTTATTATTTCCATGTAAAAAAAAATAGTATTTCAATTAAACAATAGCTTCCAAAGCATAGAAGAATGGCAAAGATGCCTCACCACATTTGCCTTTCTTACCAAAAGTACTACGACTTAAGAGAAGATAAATAAAACTATATTGGATTTTTTTCCTAATTAAGAAAGCCACAGCAAATAGGAACAGTGTAGCCTTCATTTAAGTGTATGCTGCCCTCTTGTGACTTCCATACGTGACTGCTACAGCAAACAAGTTATCTTAACCTAAAATGGTGAAAATTTTAAATTTAATTTGATTTCATAAGAGAATATTCACACCAAAATACTCCATATTATTTACTTATGAAGGCTGGTAGAGCAAAGCTGATGTAGCAAAACAAACTCTCAGAAGGAAAACAGAAGAGAAAAAAGTGGTACATAAAAGTGGCATGTAAAGTAATGAAAAAGTATGAGCAGCAGCATCTATTAAAGCCATGGCAAGGTAGCTTACGTTTTTCCAGGAGATTCTTTTAGCCAGAATAGATCATCACTTGTGATTCCAAACTCCAGTGCACCCGTAATCTACAAACAGACAGGTAAAATCTTGAATCCAGAATGTAAGAACTGGCAGTAAAGACAGCTATCAGCACCTTGAGTTGTATTAACAGAAGCATAGCCACTAGCCAATGGGAGCAACTATTCGCCTTTACTCAGCACTAGTTAAACCACATCTAGAACATTGCATCCAGTTTTCAGCCTCCCAATACACAAAAGACACAGATAAATCAAAGCAAGCTCAGCAAAGACTTATTTATATGTCCAGGTGCACATGCCCTAGGAGGAAAGGCTGAGGGAACTGGGCTTGCTCAGCCTAGAGAAGAGAAGACTTCAGGAGGACCAAATAGCAGCCTTCCAATACCTGTGAGGAGGTTATCAAAAAGACAAAGCCAGGCTCTTCATAGTAGTGCATGGCAGAAGGACAAGAGACAACAGACATGAACTGAAACAAGAAAGGCTCTGAGTTGATAAAAGGAAACACCTTTTCACTGTGATGAAGTCAAGTATTCGAAGTGATTGCCTATACAGGTTGTCCAGTTTCCATCTTTGCAGGTTTTCAAGAACTGCCTGGATAAAGCCCTGAGAAACATAGTCTGACCTCATAAATGACTGTGCTTTGAGCAGAAGGCTGGACTAGGTAACCTCTGGAAGTCCCTTCCTACCAGAGTTATCCTATGACTCTAAGCAACACTGACATACTACATTGATACAAAATATCTTCTATAGATTTTTTTTTTCTGAAAAGCCTATGCTTTATACAAAGGATAACTGTTTCATACTCAACATAAGTACAAAAATCTTTTATGTGTTACTTTATGTTTACATTTTTTTATCCTCCACATTCATTAGTATCTGTAACAAAATAAAGCTGTTAGAGTAGTCAAATGGCAAGCATAACTCACATGTGTAGGATATTTTGGTCTTCCTCCAGTAGCAATGACAATTCTCTCTGCAGTAATAACAATCTACAAACAAAAATACACAGTCAAAATCAAGCACATGAAATCCTTCTACCTGTCTTTGGATTTTAGCTATGTACAAGCTAAACTGATAAATAGGAAAGCTGGCACTACCCTCTGCTATTGATCTGACTTATCAGCAGTGCATTAAGAAAGGTTGGTTATATAATAAAACAGTGCAGAAGTTTCTTGTACACATTCTCTATCAGTTTTCCTTTTAATATTAAGCGTAAAATTGTTTCTATGATGGACTAGATTCTAAGGACTATTTGGAAACAACAGTTGTGCATGCCCATACATGCCCATTTTTTTGCTAAATATGTAGAAGGGGCAGTCACTGTTATTTTACCCAGATGCTTGAAGTCAAATGGAGCACACTTAGTATCCACGACTCCTGTACAGGATTTTGTATTAGAGAACTTAAGTGCCTTTACGATTAATCTGAAGGTGAAAACCATCTCTTAGATTTTTATCTAATGTGTTGACCAGTAAGTAGATGTTGGTCCTTTTTACGTCTCTTGGCATCTGCAAAAACCATACAACTCTGACCAAAACAAATAATCTCAGTGTTTTCATCTGCAAGGAAAAAGTAATGGCATCTAGCTGACAGGCTAGGGGCTCAGTAGGCAACAAGTAAGTTCTTAAACACCTTATTTAGATAAAAATGCTAATCTCCCTCTCCAACGATACTGAATCCATAAAGCAATTTGCAAAAGTAGATTCTAGCTTCTCCAATTGATCTGAAAACTGATAGATAAAGACCTGAACTGTCTGAAGTTAAGGTGCAGAAATCAGTACAGCAGCTCACCTCTTTACCTGCTTTTGTTAAACCATGGATTGTATGTGGATCTGAAAAACTCCCTTTGATGTTGAAATATTTCACCTTCCTGTTTAGGAGAAAGCAGTAACATACATGCAGGCTTAATGCGGATGAAAAGGAATGAAAAAGGAATTAGCTAGTCTTTTCATATTTGAAGGCCTAACAAGGACAGAAACCAGGCATAGAAAAGAAAAGGAAGGAACAATCTAGTTTCAGAGGATTGTTTTCAGCTCTGCCATGTAATTTAGGTCACTTAATTCTTGCGTCACAGTTCACTGCCCTATACAGCAGAGAGAGTACCTAACCTTGCAACAAGTTTTGGAATCAGGTTATTGACTTCTTCAAATGACAGATGCTCCATATCCATACATCCCCACATATTGATAGCATTATTATTTTATTGTAATGCTTATTTGACAACAAACAAAAAAAAGCAGCTTCAAGATTTGTTCTGATAACAGTAGAAGTTAGTTAGAAAATTATTTAGAAAATTATGTACCTGTTAAATTATCTATTATCATCATTGCTCTAAAGAAGGAACATGGCAATTCAGAAACAAACAAGAGAAAGGCCTGCACGCTTGAAAAGCTTAGAACCATGTCAGCACTGAACACAAAGACTTTAACTATTTTTGTACAGTATTATCTATGTGCTTATTAATATGGCATGTAAATTGTGGTGGACAAGTTTGAAATGATCTTAAGAGAAACCCTGACTATTTAGTATTAATGTAGAATTTCTCCAGACTAAAGAGAGCATTCCCTGATCATTGTGCTGTTAGATAACTTTCATATATGGTCACTTTCAGGGACTATTTCCCAGAGAAGAAAAAGGAGACAAAAAAAAATCATGTTACTATATGCTGGCAAGGGTACCTATAGTCTAGAGAGGAATGGACTTACAAACTCAAAATACTAGCTCCAACAAGAAATTCCAAAGGCAAATCAGCAATTCTACAAAGAGAAGTGCTCTTTGATTATGGAAAGAAAGATGAACTTCAAAGTCCTACTTACTTGTCTTGCAGTTGCACTCTGTGGCCCCAGTTCAAGGATTTCACATAATTCTGAACAGCTTGTGCCATCACAGACCTATCACAAAACAAGAACCTGAGCATTAAACCATCACGTTACAAATTTAGAAAACACATCTCAGATGCAACTCAAGCGATTGCTAGAATTAGGAATGTTCTACAGTAGTTTTTGTTATAAAAGTAAATTATCAAGTTCAAATCAACATAATATGAACCCTATTAAACCAGTAAACATGAGTTGTTTTTAAACAAAGATTAGTCTACACAACTTAATGCAAAATTCAGCTCCCTAACTGTCCTTAAAAAAAATGCAAAAAGGAAGATTTTTGTTACACATTCACAGATAAGGGCAATATTCTTTACCAGGTATGCTGAACAGGTTGGGATATATTCCAGCCATAGCGCTGGGAATCTTTAATGGCACTTCCTAGAAGAGCTGCCTGATGCATAAGCTTTTTAGGAATGCAGCCGACATTGACACAAGTTCCACCAAGTCCCCATTTGGTTCCTAAAGGGAAAAGAAATTTAACAGAGCAGGTTAGTTTTTAACTTAAGGCTGTTGGGTTATTGATGGAATTAGGCTATTCATAAAATTAGTTAAAAATTTTGAAACAGCACACAGTTTGCTATCTCCTACAGATCAGTTTCTAACTCTACTTACATTATTTTGTTTTGATGAAGAACATAACTAAATCTTTTTCTTCTAAAACTCAAGATATCTTATGATTTTTTCAAGGCTCAGAAAATCCAAGCATTAGACATTCATATTTGCTTATCTGCAGATTTTATTTTACATATAGTACAAGTAAAGCTTCAGCATGATAAAATTCATTCACTTAAGGAACTGTAAATGACATTTTGATAGAGAAGATTAGTGTTCCCATCCATTTAAGTGCAAGGTCTACCACAAATGGCAGACATCACACACTGCTAACAACCATACTACAAGCAAAGCAGGCAGTGTGGCTTTGGCTATTTTGCTGCCTGGAGCAAGTTGGTCTGCCAGGCAAACATTTAATTCACATGTGCAAGTATTATCCTAGCATCTCTCTACCATTAGCTTCTACCTTGCGGAGAAGGTTCCACATAATCCAGAACAGCCACTTTCCTTCCAAATTGGGCAGCTTTAAATAAAAACAAACAAACAAACAAAAAAAAGAAAAGATATTTAGAGCAGGGAGAAACACAGAAATCTGAACATTTTTTAGTATCACAGGCACAGGTCAACAATACAGGAGATGATAGTAGGTGGCTTACATATTGCCTCATATGAGATACCAGACTAGGGGCCCAACCTGCCCATGCGGCCAGTGGATCTTCCAGAGGGCACTTAATACCCTGGACTAAGGGCCTCCAGCTTCCATCAACAATAAAATACATCTCAACCTCAAACTGTATGTTGAATAACCTTATGAGTTGTTGAGCATGTTACATTAGAGTTACAAAGGTGGAGGTTCTCTACAGAAGTTAAATAGCTCGCAGAAACAGTCTTATTGGACTGTTATCTTAACACATAAAAAAGTGAAAAGTATAATAAATAATAAACAAAAAATACAGTATCTCTACAGGAAAGTATTTTACAGCAACAGTTAAGTAAATGCTTATCACAAGTTCCTGTGACAAGACAAGAAATATTAAAACACAAAACAAAACAGAATAATAGGAAAGCCAAACAAGATCACCCCCTTTGAGAGTGCAAATTAATTTGTAGACTAACAGTATAGAGTTGAGTTAATAATTAATGTGCAGGAACTAAAGTATACTACATAGAAAGCTTTAGCATTGTTAATATCACTTCTCCCAGTTTCCACGAACACACCTTAAGCTAAAACAAAGCTTTTGTTAGTTATTTATATATACAAACCTTCCTTGGCACAAGCAAGGCCTCCAGACCCTCCACCAATTACCAGAAGATCATACTCGCTCTTTCCTGTGGAGATGTGAGGGGAAAAAAAGAAAAAAAAAAGGAAAAAAAAAAAGAGAGAGAGAAATGGTACAGGTAAGAAAGATGGCAGAGGTATGTTAAAAAGAAAATACCAAGAAGTATACTATTTTCACAACTGATTTTTGCTGACTTGGGTTTTCATAATTTTACTAGCAAACTGTTTTATCACTGTCCCACAGCAATCTGAGAAAATCATTAAACTAACCAGTCTGGTTTTGTGAATGAAACACAGGAAATAAAGCAATCCAGAACTGCAAAATAGCTCAGACTACACACCACGTCCCAGCAAAGCTCTCTGCGCGATTAGGCAATGGCAGCTGCAGTTCCCACCCGGGTCGCGCACTCCACCACGCCGGCAACCGTTCCCGCGGGCTTCTGCTTGGCGGGAGCCGGGCGCGCGAAGTGGGCCGCGCGCTTGAAGCGCCGGGTGCCCCTCAGCCACAGCTGCGGGCGAAGGCGAGCCGTTTTTTTTAGCCTTGGCGGCCCGGCAAGCCGCGCTCTCCCAGAGCCACTGACACCTCAGGGAGGAGGTGGGTGCCAGGCTTTGCGGTGCCTTGCGCTTGGGCTGGGAAGGCCTGTACCCCTCTGCCACGTTGGATTTATGCTTAGAGAACACATTCTTGGTTGCCGAGGGTACGCCTCGCCAGAGAGCCCTGCCGCAGGGGACAGGCCACCGCCTGCGGGGCGGTTTGGCCCTCGCCCTGCGGCTCCCTCAGCAGCGTGGGGGATGGGTGAGAGGCCGTGGAGCGGGGGGGCCGCTCATGGAGGAGACCCCCGCCTGCGGCCCCCTGGTGAGCGGGGAGGACTCCGGGGATCCCCTTCGCCGGCCGAGGGGCTGGGCGGCCCCCTCCCAGCGAGGCGGGGGAGGGGGGGGGGCGGGGGGAGACACGGCGCCTCCGCGAGGCCCGAGCCCGCCGGGCGCCGCGTACCTGAGAGGGCCCGCGCCGTACGGCACAGCCCCGAGACTCCTAAGAGACGCTCCGGCCTCCGCCACAGCGCCGCCATGTTGTACGGCACAGGGCCCCTTACACCCGGCCGCGCGGGGCCAGGACCCCTGCGGGCTGCCCGTCCGGCGCCTGAGCGGCGGCGGCGGCGGCGGCGGCGACGCCGGGTCGGTGAGGGCGGCGGCGGTGGGGGAGGGGATCCCTGAGGAGAGGCGGCGCGCAGCGGGCTGCGGGGAGGGGAGGCGAGGCGAGGCGAGGCCTTTGCGGGGGGAAGAGGGTGGCTGCCCGGAGCTTTCGCCCTTACTCGGAGCCCTGTGCTTTCTCCCGCGGGAGCCGCGTGTCCGTGCCTCACGCACGTGGTGACAGTCGCGCCGCCTGCCCTGTCGCAGTCCCCTCCCACAGGTGCCGCCGAAGCAGCGCACGGACTAAAAAACGGCGGAGGAGGCGGCTTGAATCAAGCCTCCGGCTTCCCCATCCCTGTCAGCGCGCGGGTTGCGGCGACTAAGTCGTGCTCAGCATTGAGAAGTAGGGACGCCTGCCTGGCCGGAAGGAGCGGGAACGGCCAACCGAACCGGCGGGCCTGGCGCCGCGCCGCCCAGGGCCGCGGCAGACCCGCCTCGCCGCATCCTTCGCGGGCGGCGCCCCAGCACCCGCGCGGGCCGGCCCTCGGGAGCGCGGCTGCCTCGCTTCCCAGCCAAGCGTCGGCAGCGCTTCCCGTCCCTGTGCGCCGCGATAGCTAGCGATTAAGCGGGGGTGCTGCTGTCGGCCCACTCCCCATCGCAACTGTGAGAGCGCCTCAGTGCTTACAAGGTATTTCGGCAGCCAAAAGGCCTCAGACAAGGCGTTGGTCAAAATGATGCTGCAGGGAACAAGGACGTGGCTGCTGCTGTTTGCTGTGGCATAGCAGTAGTCCCACTTGCTGCTGCGTGTGAGTTATACGCTGTAAATGCCACCACAGCCAAATCTGAGTTTGGGACAAAGAACTAGCCCCTTCCTCTGGGTTGAAGGAGCCTTTAGGCGACAGGAAATGCTCTTAGGTAGCCATGATCCTGGCTCTGGAGCAAGGGCCTGGCTCACAAGGGGGCAGCATCTAACCATTTTGATTGAGAGACTGTCAACGTGGCGCGCAGTTGAGGAGAAGTGGCAGGAAAATAAAACGGATGAAAGAAAGTTTCGCAGAACGAACATCACCTCCTAAAATAGGTTGGACTAACTTTTTTTTTCAGTCATTGTTCATTAATGTTTGAAAATACCTGAAATGGTAATTACTTGCAATTTAGTAAATGGATTAAGAAGTCTTTCAGTATTGCTGTTGTGAAAAATAAAGCTGAATCTCTTTCTGCTGCATTTTGAAATCATGGCATGTTGCCTCCTGCAGCAGTAATCAATAAATCACTAGAAACACTCTTAGCTACTGCAACAGCAGTAGAAAGACCTGAGTTTAGAGCCCTGAGATCTAGAATTAAAAGAAACCTCAAGCATATTCAGATACTAATCAGTTACACTCTTCAGGTACTTGCTTCAAAGTTATTTTTGGCTGTTCAGTTAGTTGCTGCCCTGAATTGAATTAAGCAATGTTGAGCATGTGCTCTCCACCCAGCGTTCAGGTGAGATGCATAGTATCAAGGGTAAAATTAAATTTCTCCAAATACAAAACAAATATAAAACATTCTTTTTATATGAAGAAATGTTGCTGCAGCATTATGGTGTTTCACTATTAAGGAAAGGCTTTAAATATGGTACGTTTCTGATGGAAGAAATTCCTCTTAAATATTATCGACAGTGGCAATTTAGAAAAGAATTGCTGACAACTTTGGGGTAAGGCTTCTAAAGCGTTTACGGATAGGGTCTTGGACAAGTGCCCATCGTAACAGTCACATTGTAAGCTAGCATTCCTGATTGCTTTCATTATTTCAGAGCTCAGAGTCTAAGTGAACCACAGCCTGCACTGTGGTGATGAGCGTATAGCTTCTTCTAGATCTTCATCGCTTCCTGAATGTGTCAGCACACACTTTCACTTTTCTAGCTTGAATGTGAATCATTTACTTGGTATCCCAGTTAAGTCATCTGGGAAAGAGAATTATCCATAGTTGCTGCTGTGCAACTGGCAGACTGGGAAGCTGGGATGTCACCAGTCCTCTGCCTGTATCTCACAGATAATGATAAATCACTGTGGAATTACACAAATGAAGGCTTTCCCAACAGGGCCATTTTCTTCGAAAGAAAGTACAAAGTTAGTGTAACACCACCAGTTCTTGCACATTCTCACAAGCTTGGTCTTTGGGACCAAAAGAGACAACTATCAGAAAAGGGTATGTTTTTTTCCCCACAGTCACAACGTCAATCAGAGGGGTAGCCACTAACGTTTCCTGCAATGCTAAGCAAGTGTGTCTGTGCTATACTTGGAAAAATCTTTCACAGGGACCAGAATCAATGAGATTCTGGTAATCAAGTGTGGTTTCTAATATGTCTTTCGTTCATCTGTTATAACTTCTATTGTCTTATTTTACCTGTGTTGTAGTCAGCATTAAGCTAATCAGAATAAATGGAGTGATACATATTTTATCTATTTACCTATCTTATTTTTAAGAAAGCACACTTGAAGTCCTTTAGTGGCAGGTGCTTTCTGATATCAGAAAGCATTTATGTGGAACATTGTGTTTCTATAGTGAAAGAATTTTTCTTAGAAACTTGAGATGTAAAAAAAAAAAAAAAAAAAAAACTTATTGAAAGATAGTTAGCAGACTTAGCATAATAGTTCCACAGAACTTTGTCAGCTGTAGCTAGTCATATTTAAATAGAAAGTAATTTCATGTGTTAAGTGTGGCTTGGTTTATTTCCAGGTGGGATGTTTATTCAGTGTATACTGAAGAGTGCGATATTAAAAGGGGAAGGGAAACGCTGAAATTTAGATTTTGTTATGCACAAATCGTTCTGGATAACAGGTAGACTTTCTCATTTTGTATTCATTTTAAGGGTAACTTGAACCTCTCTTTCATATGGAAAAAAGAATTTATTTCACATTTATCAATGGATTATTTAAATTCTTCCTCATGAAGACAACCAGGACGAGACACTTTCTCTATCTAGTTCTTCAGAAAGTCTGACTGTTCAAGCACATTCTCTTTTCTTTCCTTTTTTTTTAAGCATAGTTTGCTTTATATTTAGTATTCCCAGATGGAGAGGTGTGTCACATAGACACCAGCTTTCAAACTCAACACATTTAGTTTTTTGGGGGAGGGGTGAAGGTGGGGCAGGAAATGGATTGTATCATAAGCTTTATTTATGGCATGACCTAAATAATCATTTGCATTAGTAGCAGTGTGCTGTACTGGATCACTGGTTGAACTAAGAGGTAGGACTATGGTTTCTTTCCATCTCTCCTGTGATTTCTTATACATTTTCTTTTGTTGTTGTTTTTCCTCTGCTGGTGTGTGGCAGATATCCTTAGCATTAAGGAAGAGGGAAAGGAAAAGCACTGGTGACACTGTGGAAGAAAGGCATGATGATTGTATGATAGGTAGTGAAGGTGAAAGTGAAAATAGTAATATAGTCCCTGACAATTGAGGAAGGATTTGAACCATATCCCAGAGCTACAAAATGGACAGAATAAGTGGCAGCAGGAGAGAGGTGATTGACTGTCTCTGGGCTTTTTTCAAAGAAAGGTAAAATCCTCTCACAATTCAAATGACTAAGTACATGGAAAGTATCCTAACATGAGGGCTGTAGTGACAACTGAGGACAGATGCCCAGGTCATGGGTGAAGAATGGAAGTATTTTTACCACTTTTATTTGAGGCTTCATGACTGAGAAGTTGTATAGCAAGAATTTTCCAGGATAAATTTTTCTTGGAAGTTGGGTTTTGCTTTACAGTGGCATGAAGGAACCTGTAGCTGTTGTTTACAATCAAATTCTGCTGTATTTGAAAATAGAAAAGCTTTCTGCATTTTGGGCCTCTTTCAGTGAGATTCTGCTTTTAAAAGCTTTGGCAAATCAATCTTTAGGAGAGTTAAAAGCCAAGTTGATAAGGGAAGAAAATGCTTAAATTTTGTTTTCGTCATTGCAGTGATGATCAGATAGATTACCATGAGAAGTCTACAGAGGCTGCAGCGTTTTGTTAAGATGGGGCAAATATTTTATCCCATTTGTTAGTAACTTTTCATTGAAAACTCTGAAAATTTTTCTAAACAACCATCAGTATTCAGAAGAAAACTAAGAAGCACACATATTGCATAATTACTCTAAATCAGGTAATAATATAAATTTAATTTTAAAATGTAATTCTAAATTCTCTGTTTATAACTTGTCCTTAACAATTAATTGATTCCAAATGATCAAGAAACAGCAGGAACAGATAAAGTTTTAAGTATCAAGTTCTTGATTTCATTCAAATGCGTCAGCATATATCTGAAAAGAAGTGTGTGGGGAAGATACAGAAATATGGTAGACTTAACTGAGCCTATTCAAAGTTTTCATAAGGAGTCATGAAGTCTTTGGAAGCAGGAAGCTTTTTCAATCTAAATGTTAACTTTTTAAGATGCACCATAAGCACAGCAGTCTAGCTACTTGTATTATCTGTTAAATTTTAGAGTATAATTTTGCTGGCCATTTTTCTTCTCTTTGAGCTGTTTCGTATTTTAGATCTATCTGGGTAGTTTCATACACGAGTGATACTTCCTCTCAAAATTCCTCTTTTGCATGTTTCTCAGCAAGAGAAATTAATTTGACAGTAGAAAACAGCAAATGTGCATAAAAGAAAATCCCTCCTGCAATTCAGAAAATGCAAGCTCCAAAGAATTCTTTTTCACTCAGTATTTCACATAATCTGTTGGGGGTTTGTGATAACGTGCTAGCTCTCTTGTCTCTCTTTGTCTAGGCTTTTAAAAAACGGGCTTTGGCAAGGGTTATTAGAAGGGAATGCCTGTTGTTATGCCAGGCATGGATTTACTGAGAGAGCTTTAGCACCTTACTGTGCAGAGCCAGTGGGGGTAGCAGTGCCACATTGCATCATGTGATTGCAGCTGTATAGCTCCATTTGAGACTGAGGTCTGTGTGCATGAACAAGTCTACTGAAGTCTGTGCACAGACTTGAACTTTGTCTATTGTCTGAGCAAGCCAGTTGTTCTGATTTGTTGCCATTAGCAAGATGCTATAGCCCAAGCTAAGACGTCCGGGGTCTGTATCTTCCCATAGACATGCCCTGTGAATGCAATATCCTAATGCTCTGCAAAAACCAAATCAATCTTTTAAGGCGTTGTTCCTATGCAAAAGTTGTATTATGCGATACATTTATGGCTTTCCCAGTTTTCTAACATGAATGTATTTATATCAGGATAAATTTAGACAAGGATAAAGCATGTGAATAGCAGTACAACTATTTGCTCTAGGCACTGTAGCAATATAACTATATTGGCCAAAATTTACCAAAAAACCTCCATACTTAGATAGATACTATCTTGTGCAAAAAGGTAAATTAAAGAAAGGCATAAGCCAAAATCTAACAGCCTGTCAAAGAAACTTCTCTTAGAGATAATTATACCATGATAATGCATTACAAAATTTCTGCTCTTTGCTGTCTGCTACTTGGAAGCACCATCTGGCCATTAGAACGCAGTTGGAGTACTAAGGTAGCTGAACCTATGGCTTTATCTGGTTTTGCAGTTAATTACCTTTTGTCACTTTTCCTTATGTAATGAAATATCTAAACAACAGAAGAAAGGGTTACTTTGCAGGCATGCACTTACCATACAAGTACACCGCTATGGGCAGGGAGAAACAAGTTTGCTCCTCCCATGCTCCTAGCCTGAAGAATATGATTCAGCTTTAATCTAGTCCTTTAGAAGTTTTGTCATGAGACACTGCTCAAACTGGTAAGTCTTAGCACTAATTTATGCTAAGCAGAATCTGGTCAGATAATGCTCACCAGTTCACAACTGGCTGTAGTTAACTGTGAGGATATCCGCAAAGAATAGTTGTACTCTTACAGAACAACATTAGTGTTGTTGTTAAAAAAGAATTAGCTTTACTATTTTAAATTCTTTTCCCCACAGCCAAGCTGTACAATAAATTCTCACTCAAAATTGATTGTGGGTGGCATCAGGGATCTTGTGGACACAACCTGTCATGCTTTCACAACTAGCTTTCAACCAGACAGGAAATTACTGTTGGTGAAGCTGGCGTACACCATTGCTTTTTTCATTCTTTGTTCTGCTTGATGTCTGGATTATAAGAAAATATTTGTTGAACTAAAGCTCTGTTAGACCTGTAAGGAATATTTCAAAGTGATTCTGTATTGACATTGGGTACTGTGCTATATTCCAGGGTCTTGGTTATGTTTTGTGTAAAGTTAAAAAAAAAAAACAAAAAAACACTTTGATCTTTACTTGTATCTACTTTCTACAGTTCTTTATTCATTTCATCCACTTCAAATTTTTATTCTTCTGATACCCTGAGGTAGCCTCTAATTCTTTCAAGGACCTTTTTTCTTCTTCCCTCTTATGACAAAAGCCTTTTTTCTGTCACTCAGTTCAACTGTTGCTATTTTTCATACAAGCCCTTTCTTCTCTGAATCCCGTAAAAAGTTTCTAGGCTAGAGGTTCAAACATTGACCAGGTCTGATTTTTTTAGTGAGAATGCAACAGAGACATACTGTCAGGTTATGTGTTTTGGGGCTTTTGAATTTTCTTCTGTGGTGTAATTTAATTGCAGCTTGATTATCCACAGAAACAAGATAGACAGTCCAAACAGCTCTATTAAAATAAGCTGCTTTTTTTTTTATCTCTGAACTGTTTTGTTGTACAAAATTTTTCTAACTAGAAGCTATAGAAATTCAAATACACCCATCATCATGTATTGATTGCACCTCCTTCTCTAGTTGCTGTTAAGCAATTTGCTATAGATACCTCCCTTCCCCTCCCTCCAGTAGCAATCTATATTTAATCCACATGCCTACATCTTTTTTCTGCGACTTCTGCACTGGCAGTAGCATGCCATATCTGAGCTGAAAAAAGAACTAAATCATTCCAAATTCATTCCTGGAGTTGCTTGATTGAATACAGTGCATTTACACTGAGCACAGATTTGGCTCATAGCTGACTTTGTCAGCATTCACTGTGCTGTAGCTAAGTAACAACATTGTTATTAAAAGACAGAAGAATAGCTTTCTTCAAGGTTGTTAGAACACTGAGCACCTTTAAGGAGAACAGGAATCTGTGAAAGGAGGAGTTGGGGAAAGGACACTGCTTCTTTTAGAGTCTGTGTAACAGAACTGGTAAGCTATTCCTGTGATGTGATCGAATGTGACTGAATACTGCAGGCTCTTGGACTCTTATTCTGTAAAATCCACATCAGAGCAGCTCAGGAAAAGACCGGAGGGAACAGCTTCTGCTGTACTGAGAAAGGTACATATTTCTATTTTCCTGTTTCTCAGACCTGACGTGTTTTATTATCTTCAGTAATGTCACTATTTTAGAGTGTTGAATATGAAGAAGCAGTGCTTGCCACATTTCTCACTGACACTCATTGTCAAGAAGCTAGTCTGTGGGCAGCTACAGCTTTCACAGAGAAAGAGTAGGACATATTTGCATGTAATGTATTTGTATTGTATTGTAAATCTTGACAGTGGAAAAAAGCAAGATAAGATGACCCTGACTAAACTGAAAAAGTAATTTATGACTGTAAGTATGCTGGAATTTGGTACTCATTTGTACTAAACGAACAAAAAACCAAAAGTGTTGAATGCAAGTTGAAGGTTTGGTTCAGTTGTATTTGACTATGAATAGCTGCTTGTATAAATGCATTGCTGCAGCTGTATTTTATGTGGGTTTTCGTTCTTACTTGGGAGTTCTGCTAGAGCAAAATATCTCTGAAGAAGCACAACAAAACCTAATACTTCTGCTGCTAGCCCTATTGCTGCTTCCATAGTATCTTTCTGATGTTCTGTATGGTCATCTTTTACTTTCTGTCTTTTAAAAATAAACTCGTATTTACCAGTACTATCAACTATACCTCAGACTAGTGAGCTCCATGAGTCGTCTTTGCTTCATCTCTGCACTTAAGCTTACTTTTTTGTGCTTAGCCAGCATTAGACTCCTCTAACAAAGCCCTCAGGTTCAGAGTATCATGCATTTGCACAAGATCACAATATTTAAGTAAGTGCAACAAAAAAAATCACCTGATTTGCAGCTTTAGTTTGCAGCAGAGGGAAAAGGGCTTAACCAAATTTACACTGCAAACAATTTACTTGTGTCAGTCAAATTTAGCAGTATTTTCTTCAGCAGCCTGGAGCTGGGATCAAGTTTATCTCTGCCAGTCCCACACTATTGTCTTTCAGCATTCCTTCAGGCTCGCTGAAATTAGAACTGACCAGGAATTTTCTGAAAAAACATAATTTTGGCAGCAGTCTTTGAAACCAGATGTTAATGTGTGAGGCCATACCAGTTTTAATGAAACTGTGTTCAGGAGGGATTTCTCAAGAAGCAGCTTCTAGCTAAAACAAAGAGAGACCTTGTGCCCACTCCAGCCATTTTTCTGGGGAGAGCATTCACTCAAAATCTGAGAGCAAGATCTGAGGCCCTGCTCAGTGTCTGTCTGAACGCCTCTTTCCAGAGGAGAGCTTTAGTTACCTGCTGTGCTGTAGTGAATCTCACCTTGCCAGGCTTTTTAGAGGTGTTTGTTTTCAGAGAAATAAGGCTTCATTTCAGTAGGGATTTACTTCCACAGATCCTTCAGTGGATGTCTTCACTATTAGTCTTCAGTCATGCAGCCTCCCTGGCCTGTAGAGCAGTTTGTTCGTAGCAGAAGGCTGTTCCAGGAGAAAGACGGATTTACACTAGATTAGCTGGTAGCCTTGACAGCGAGGCAGGACAACACAGTGTGGATTTGGGACACTGTGGATCCAATCCTTGACCTGTGTGATATAAAGAGAGAAAATGAAATAGATCTGTCACAGGTGATTATGCTGAGGACAGCTAGCTATATTGGAAGAGTTTAAGGAGATATCTTTTTCAGTCCTTTCTCCTTACCTCCACTGGGGGGGGGGGGGGATGGAAAGGTAGGGGGGAAGAGGGGAAGAATCATTCAGACAGAGCTATTTCACTTTGTGGAAAGCACGACAATCTCAGAAGATATTTTCCTGGTGTGCTGTCAGGGCATAGCACTCACTACATTCAGCAGTCCACTGCCTCCCAGGTGGGATTCATATGGCTCAGCTGAGCTATGCCAACCGCAAGCTCAGAACAGTAGTACAAGCACATCTACAGTTCCAGAGTGAGAATAAGGACTGTTAGAAACAAATGTTTTCTAGGGTCACCTGAACAGATCTTATTCCTGAAAAACTTGTCATTACTCAAGGGACAGTAAAGTACGTTTCTTATTCTTGTACAATACTTTCATGCCAAACTCTGGCTTTAATCCTGCAGTGTGTTTGTTAGGCCAGTCTGGATCTGAACTCTAAAGACCCTCATGGATCTGCTTGTTGGATTGAGAAGAGGCCTGTCTGTGAGGCCAGCTTCTTCTAAACCTTAGTCTATTTTATGGGGCACATAACTACTATATAAACTTCTTCCTTTGGGTAACAGCACTGAATGCCATTTAGACAATAGCTACTACAAAGAGAGTTTTAAGTACGTAACATATAATTATCCTAATTGAAATTTCTCTGGGGGAAGTGAAGTTAAACACCCTTATGAAGCTTAGTTGATGGAATTCCCTAGAAGATAATAGACACTCTTCTGTTCTATTCATTCACTGAAAAAACCCTTCTGTTTGTTTCATGTCAACCTGGGAAGAGGAAAGTGAAAAGACAAAAGGACTAGGGAAAAAAAAGAATAAATGAAATCAGCAGAACTTTGCATTTATGGAGGTCTGAAATTTTAGTAGTCATGGTAATGAAGCTGACTTGTAGTTCTTTGAGAAACCCTGAAAAGTGGGAAATTGAGATGTGCAAGAAATACTTAGTGAAAAATTATATAAAGTCTGTTCAGTTTGTTTTCATGATGTCAGTGCAAAATCTGAATCTCAAAAGACCAAACTAAGTTTCCACTGAAATTCAAGCTATTCACATTTGGCAATATGCTGATTATTCACTGTGTTGCACTCATTTGAAAATATATAAACCATAATGAAAGAATACAAGGTAAAAAAAAAAAAAACTTTACAAGTCCTAAAATATGAAGGTATTGAGTTGCATTGCTTACAACAATAGGATACAGTGTGTTTGGAAAAAGTTAATCTAGACTTTCTGACTAAAATATTCTGCCTTTTTTGCTCTGGAAAAAGATAGAGAAAAACAAAATACCAGAAAACAGAGATTGCCTCAGTGAAGAGAACGTAGGACAAGGAGTCAGAAATTCCAGTCTCGATCATGGCATGATACAGATCTACTCTGGCCTAGTGCAGAATAACAGATTTAAAAAAAATATGTGTAGAAAAGCGCTAACTCTTCTGCATTGTTTTAGCAATGCTTTCTGTGTTCTTCAGATTGTCAGATACTTAAAGGCACAATTTCAGCATAAGCAATTAAAAAGTTCAAACAACCTCTTCAACATCTTTTAATTTAGGGCCTATCCCTCCTTCTCTTGCATGGGCAAATGTATATGGGTGGTGGTGATGGAGTTAATCTGTTAATTTTTATGGCTTTTGTAGAAAATCTGTAGAAATTTGTTTTCATTATTACATTCTTCTCTCTGGACATTTAGTGTTTCAGCAATAAGTTCAGGCCTTGTTTTCCTCAGGCTCTCTGCTATAGCAGTCCATTTCTATTACTATCAATACCATTAGGCTGATAGAGAGATTCTTCTGTGAAAAAGGCTGAATGGTACAAATTTACCAAGCACTCCCCATTCACCAGGTTATGTGAGCTAATAAAGTCTAAATTAGATTTGAAACCCTTTAGCATCAGAATGCTATAGTACTGTCTGAATGCTTGGAGACTTGTAATAAACTCTTGAACAAACCAACCAGCACTTGGCAGTTAGATTAAATGCATGAAAAAATATAGCAAGATTGGATGTAACGTCGGCTTTCCTCCAAGGCCTGATTTATCAGCAAGTAGAAATTACTTAAGGAAAGCATTTGAAGCACTGTTTGTTTCCACATTTTTCCTGTTGTTCATGAAGTCAAGAATATTTATGTCACGTTGGCATTTGCTACGTGAGTATCCTAAAATAGATCTCTAGTTAATACTAATAAAATCACTTTGTCCTTCCTCAAGTGTCATCCATATACCCATGCCGGGGACTTTTCCAGGATTAATTTAGTTTCAGAACACCTTGAAAATTACAGAAGTCATAATAACATAAACTTACTCTTGTAGCAACAGAGATGTAGGTTAGACAGCTCACCCAAGGTCAGACAAAATTGCTGAAATGAGAGACTGAAACCTAAATCCCCTGACTCAACATTACAAAGTTCACTCTTATTCTAGTCCTGAGAAATGGCTAATGAAGAATATCTAGGATACACATTGTCTCTGTAGAGACATTTTTTTTTGTGATAATGTCTACAACTTCATTTTCAGTACAAAGTAAAGCAGTATCAGCGTATCCAAGCTGAAATCGTCACGAGAGACTCTGTAAGTAGGCTTATTCAGATTCTCTTTGATTAGAGAAAAAAAGAATTATCCAATAATGTTCAGCCTCCCAAGTACTTTAATAACTGTCAACTCTCATTCTTGTATCAGTAAGACATGAAATCTTGTTAATTATTCATAATATAATGAATCAAGCTTCAGAATAGTTAAATAATCATGTTTAGTACTTGTTTAATCACCTAAGTGCCAAAACCACTAAGGCATTTGTCCTTATTGAACATCAAAGTATTTAAACCTGTTTACTTTCAGAAAATACTAGTTTTTAGCAGAGAGAGGTTGTTTTGGAAGGCAATAGAGAAACAGTAGCAATCACTGGTTTAGATTAGATCCCCATACACCTTCCTGTAATACTGTTATGAAGACTTCATACAGTTTTTATGAAACATTGAAAAAAATCTCACATTGAATTTCATCTGGTTATTTGGAGTTACCTTAAAAATTGTTAGAACCAATTGGTCAAATTATTACCAATTGGTCTACTTCTGTTTTTTTTTATTTTAGGGAATTCCAAGACCAAATGTTTTTTCACCGAAGAATTCACCAAAATGACTGATAAATAGCATTACTAAAAGGTCCTTACAGTAACCTTTGGGGAAGTGGCAGGAGTCACTTGTACAAGAATAAAGAACAAGGATGTGTCTTTTTTGTGCTGAATCACAAGGGCATTATTAATGTGTTTTTAGAAAAATTGTAGACTATATAACAGTTTGGGGTGGGAATTCTCTAACTTTGTAGCTGTTGCCATAGTGACAGATGCCTAAGTCTGAACCAGTCTCTTCAGGCTTTAAAAGCCATTGAAATGACCTAGGTATTCTATGTTCAAGAGTAAGTGAGCTGGAGCAGCAGATTCCCACAACTGTGTTTGCCTCTTCCTTTGAAAGTGTATTTTTAAATCTCTGTAAACTGAAACAGAGGTACGCTCACTTAAATGCTAATTTTTTTAAGATTTCATCAGGGGAAAAATGCTGAATTTCATTATTGAGTCATGATTTGGTCTTATGAAATCTGACAAAATAAGTAGGGTTAGATGCATAAGAAAATAACCCAGTGCTTTAGGAAGACTTTACAGTAGCTTGACTGGTTTGGGCATGAAATTTTACTATGTTTTCTTTTAAATTGTCTTCTTGAAAACAGATTTAGTGATTAGTGTTATTCATCCCTTTCTATGATGTTATCCTTCCAGTTTTCTGTTTATTCCCTTGCTCCAATTTACATTTTCCTACTGTTTTCCACTTCAAATTTTAGCTTTCAAAGAGAAGGATTGCTTTATCAAGGTGCTTCTAACAAATGGAAGAGGTCAGGTTGCAGTGCTAATATGTATTTAGAATCTGAAAACAAGCATTGAATAGTAAGCGTGACTGCCTTGTAATAAGTGGCTATGAGAAACTTGTCTATGTGCAAGTTCAGTTTTACGGTATATTTAATGAATCTCATGAAACCACATTAAAGCTAAAATTACAATTGCATTTTTCTAAAGCTGTCATAACATGACTGTCTCTTATGTAGTGGTAGTTTTAAATTGGTTGAATTATGTGTTTAATTTTCGCATCAAATATTTGCCTGCTAAGAATATGAAAACTATTACCTATTTGGGTACAGATTGTTTCTCTCTGGGTACATGACCACTACCAATTAATCTTGCTTTTGACAAACTGTTTTTACAATCTAGTGCTATCACTAAATTTATTTTCACATCCAAGAAGACAGAAATTGTTTTGAGATTAAAAGAGGGACAAACTTGGAAAGAGAAACTGTGTTTTTTAAAAAAGAAGAAGAAATAATACAAGTCTATTTTGTTCCTTTTAAAACCTCTCTGCTCTTGTAACTGTTTTTTAGGATGATTGCCTGTCAAAGGAACACTGTTAGGAACAACCTGTATTGCGAGTTTACCAAGGTGCTGGCGTGCTGTACAGCAGTAAAACCCCTGATAATTTAAACATAATCTTCAACATAGCAAAAACAAGTGAGCTCATCTAGGAATGGAACAAAAGCAAAATGTATCACATAGGTTCTTGCTACCAGTGACCAAATTTTAACTCCAGGGACCTATGGAGGCAGGTGAGCCTGCTTCCATATTATATATAGGAATCAGATGTGCAAGGATCTAACTGAAGCACTGTAAGAAATACATCCTCTAAGCACTTGAACACAGGAATGGCCAAATTGAATTGTTTCCATGCTTAGTTCCAAGACCATCTCCAAAACATGGCATTTCTTTTCTTCTTGACAAGTATCTGTTAGATAGAATATTTACACAAACCAGTGCTAAGAGCCACTCCCCAGTTTGGCTCCAGTATGACAAGAAGAGATATGTGTTTTGCCTACAAAGGGTGTTCCTGGGTGCATTTGAAGCAACAAGACCAATTACTTGTAGCGTGAGATCCAGAATTTGTTTCCCAGATATCCCAGCAAAGCCAGCAGCTGTTGACCTTCCAGATAAGCTGAAAGGGCTGGCTGTTTACACAGGTTTTCGCTTAAGGGATGGCTAGAAGGGTTGGAAGGCTGTGGCTATATGGCTCAGAAGCATTTCTTTAAGCCTTTTTGTCAAGCTATGTATTTCTTGGCATCAGGGGATTTCATATTGTAGTACTTGCAATGAGAGCCAACTGTAGGCCAACAGTAGCCAGAATACAATCTGTGCCTTTGAAAAAGCTAGTTCGTGTTCATCTAAAACAAGGTGTTTTGCTCCATACCATGAAGTGCGCTCTGCTGTAACTGCAAAATTGTCAAAGGATACTGTTGTTCAGGTAAGGATGAGGCTGATGTATTTCAAGTTGTTCAAATCAGCTGAAGTTACTAAACTAATCAGCGCTGGAAAATTATACAATGGAAAACTGGTAACGTGCTCTTTATGCTAGGAAGCAATATGAAAATTGAAGGAACAGGTTTTTACATCCAAACAAATCCTTTTTGTTGAGATACAAAACCAGCTTTTCATAGTCTTATTCCTGTCAGAAAAAAAAAGTATTAGCATTTCTGCAGGATAGAGACTTGGGCTGAGTTGATAAGGTTCAGTGGAAAGTAGCTATAAAGATTAATCTACAGATGCTGTCTCTCCTTGTTTTGAAAAAGCTCACCAAGTAGTCCTAGATCTATATTCAGCAATAAAGGAAGAAAACTGTTCCTTAAAAATTTGCAACCTAGTTCATCCTGCAGCTAAGATCTATTCTTCTTGCTGTCTGCAGATCTTTGAAGGACAGCCTCAAATACAATGGCAAGATATCCTAGTTCCAAAGCAACAGTCTATATCAGCTGTGCTCACAGGATGCTGAAATATCTAGTGTAACTGGGAAATTATTTCTGGCAATACTATGAAGTGAATTAGAATGACAGTAAATCTGTAGCTCTAAAAGTACCTGAGTATAATGGGACTGCTACCCAGCAAGTCACTGGTACGTGTGGGTCATGCAGCTCAGGAAGGTTAGATGTTTGTTGACACCAGTAAACGGTTTCTGCAGTCCATCCATTCATTTGCAGTTCAGAATAATTATCAACTCTCCACTATGTCAATAATAAGCCCTGAGAGCCAAGTGACATCAACTAGAAAAATATTTTTCTATTAAACCAATGACATTTTCATAGTCCAAACCAAGCCCCCAGCTGTCAGGTGATTTGGAGCAACTTTATGCAGAGGGCCTGAAAAGAGCAGAAACTCCATCTAGGAAAGCCCAGGATACTGATGACTTGTCAGCAGAACCACTAGTGCATGGAAGGGAAGGAGCAAAACCAACATTCAGACATTCACAATCTTACTGAGGCACAGAGGAAGCTTCTTACTGCCTAGGAAACAAAATTCAGAAAATCCAAGAAGCAAAATTTTCATATGCTAATTATACCAGTGAACTCTGAAAGGAAGCGTCTGTCAGGTCACTCTCTGCAAGAAAAAAACATTAGAAAGGTAAGTATTAACTTTGATAAAAGACTATTTCTTCTAACTTCAAATAGTTAAGGGCTCCAAACAAATTATACTTGCTGTGCTACTATGGTAAGTGGATGGGTGAACAAACGTCAGCTCCACTGTAGGCTGAACATGTCCCCATGGCAACGCAGTCATCTTCTGAACTCAAAGGGTGCTCTGCAGGATGATGCAAAATTTAAAGCACTGGGATACGTTTTTCTCTGGTACATGTGTAACGTGTACCAGGTCACTCTACAGAATGGAGGTCTGACCACCCTTAACATTTAGGATTTGCCTGGGGAGCTTTTGGGGAAAACAAACTAAAAAGCATGCACGAACAGGTAGGAAGAGATCTCCAGGGATATTTGGTTAATCATATGGCCCCTTTGCTTTTGGTCTCTGGCAATTTAGACAGAACTTTTGAGGATCTTCTTGTAGTTCCTGTTGCAGCAATAGTTCTGCTGAACTTCAAGTAGGTGGAACATTAGCACAATCACAGGAAACTGTTCACCATTTTTAGCAAGCTGGAAGATAGAAGACTTAACAGGAAGAACAGAGACTGCCAGAAGTTGAGTATCATGTTCTTTAATAATTTAAAAACCAGTGCAACTCGCCATACTGGCTCTATTCAAGGCAGTGTTCTATGGTTAAGAAGTAGCTTCTGAATCCTTTAGACTTGTATTCAAGTGCCAGATTAAATTTCAAGACTAAATGAACCTTGCATTCGTTCATGTTACCAGTAACAAGACTGCATTCCAACCCTTTCTCCCTGCCTAACATGCTGCTATCAGCCCCTGCTTGTGGGAGGCAGTTGGAAAAGTAGAGTTGTTACAAGCTACATCATCAAAAATGAGATATGTTTTGTGTTGTACAAGAGGCGCTTAGCCGGAGCCTCAAGCAAGTCAAAACCCTTAGTTTTGCACTCTCTCAAATGCTAAATCAAATCTTAACTTTTCAGAATCCTTTCTTATCAGGTCTTTCATACTGTGACTCCTGTGTGGAAATAAGAGCACCTTCCTGTATACTGTCTTGTTTGCAATCCATCAGAGTAACTGGCTTTGACAGGATTTATTGCTTGAGCTGTACAGGGTGACATGCATCCCATCTGGTGAGCTTTATGTTCAGATACCCTGAACTCACAGAGATGGACAGATATGCACATACATCCAGTACCTGTGTTGCACACACATGGGAGCCTGCAGCTATGACACTGAATTTCAGGGGAAAAGTAGGCACAATCCCATCAGATAATTGGAGCCTGCCCATCAGAGAAAAATAACGTGCTCTTCTCTTTGAACTCTTGAATTTCTTGAGCTTGGGCATTTCTCTCATTCAGGAATTTAGCTTTGCATTTTTATAACCAGTGATAAAACATCCCTCCCATTTTCTGTAAGCTATGCCATCTGTGTAACTGCTGCAGGTTCTGGAAGGTGGAGGGCAGCTTGAGTCCTACTGAACCATCCAGCCTCTGTTTCTCTGCAGAGCCTGCTGCATGGGCAGAGGCTAAGGAGGTTTGCATGCAAAGTTTGCTATTCTCTTGCCAAGGCTAGCTCAGAAATTTCCTAGTGCTCAAAGATTAGAGTGGGGTCACATGCAGAGTCTAATTATTTAAGATTTTAAATAATTTAAAAAATGGTTAGAACAGGTTTGATGCTCATTAAGAGCCTCCTTGTGCAGTGGCATGTTTGGAACCAGGGCTGAGCAGCTGTGTGGGGGAAGGGATTGGAGCATTAAGTAAAGCCACTTGTTGACTGCCTGTATGTAGAATTTGCTTCTAAAGGGAGTGCCACAGAGCACTATCCATCACTGAGTGTCAGAGAATCATTTTCAGCTATTCTGTACGGTGTTGTAATTAAACTTAATGTGTTCCTGCTCACGATGGTTCATTGTGTGTTATTCAGCTTAATATCTGCACAAAAAATAGCACTCTCCTGTGCCACCTTAACCTTGGGCTGTTTTTTCTTTTTCCTTCCAGATGCTGGAGAACTCTTCAGTCCTTTTGTTCATTGTATTCGTGCTGCTTTTCCTTCTGCTGCTCTTTGTTGTACTCATCAGGACAAACGGCACTGCTGCCCTTATCTGGAATGAAATCCTGGAGAAAGTAACCAATTTCATCATGAATCAGAGCAAAGAACAGAGGATTTTAAATTTTGTGCTGCAGAATGCAGTCCGAGGGGATCCCTGTAGTGTTGTGGATACTATAGATAAGTACTGCTCCCAGAAAGAGTGGGCCATGAATGTGGGCAATGAAAAAGGTAATTGCATCATGATATCTTGAAATATCATTTGAGAGTAGTACAGTACAGGACACATTACTGAATTCACACGACCACTGCTGTCTACTAAAAAAAAGACCCACAGCAGCCTTGCGGTCAGCAAAATAATTCTGTAGACAATAACGCATGCTTGTGCAGATGTCTTTGAGAATGGGTCTGCAGTGAGACTGAGAATTCATGGGACTAAATCTCTTTTTGTGTATGCTGTGTACACTCCAACTGTGTAAGCAAAGGGTGACAAGTCCTGGGAAACTCTAGAGCTCCATTGTACCTCAGTTCCTACACAAGGGTGGCTTTGAGGCATAATTCATTATGTGAAGCACTTTCAGATTTTCAGTTGAAAGATGCTATATAAAAAAAAGTGAAGTATTTTAAACCACATGAATTTTATATCTGCAAACATGTTAAATGTACTTTTGAAAGGAGAGATCCCACCCATGTAATACACAGAAGCAGCTATCAGACTCTGCTGAGTAGCTGCTGCCACTTAGCAAGTAAATCATATTGTTTTCATCTCCTAAAACAAATTATATGTTGACAAAACATTATTTTCTTAGATGCAGAGAAGTCTTTTCATAGTTTTAAGATGCAGTCTTTTCATAAAAGTGTAATGCAAAATGTTAATATATTCCCTTGGGAATTAAATACAAAAGCTTTTCTTACAGTATACTTTCTGATGGAAAATTGTTAGAGGAATTTGCTTAGTCTAGGATTAACATAGCTAATGAAACACAACTGTAAGTATTGTAGTAAAAATGCTCCTATGTCGTGGGTACATTTTGTGAATCCAGCTCCTCTGCATACCATGCTAGGGTGTTTAGGGCAATAGAACAGTAGACAGTGGCCAGGTAGGAATTGTTAAATTTAGGTCATTTGGGTTATATTCCTAAAAGCTTGGCTCTACTTTTGCTCTGACAAGATGACGTTTCTTCAGATGAACTGTAGAAATTTAATACATCTTTAATTCCTAAGATTTCCAGAGTGACCACAGTCTCAAATGCAAGTGGTAGCACATCATACTATTCTTAAACAAATGAGCCATAAGAAAAAAAAAATCACATAATAAAATGTATATATGTGCTTAGAAAATAGATGGGTCAGAAAAATATCCCTTCAAATATCTTTTAAGATTAGGTATCTAGTGTCTATTCATACAAGTAAGAGAGGGAACAGTTTTCTGACAACAAAATCTTTCTCCTGTCTTCTGGATATAGTAGGCTGTCACCTCATTTTGGGAATATTTTTGTTGTTGTTGTTAACAATTGACTAATGTTTTCCATCTCATGAATTTATTTAGTGAATCCAAATACTTTGCAACTTTCTAACTATTTTTTTCCCTCTTGGTAAACAACTGTTAAGAATGAAAAGTTTTACATCAAATTACTGCAAGTAGTATTTGCAACAAATTATGAGCACTCAAAATTCAGGAGTTTTATATTTCACAAATACAGTCAGCTTTTGCAACAAGTTCTTGGAAACAAAACACTACATTTTTCCATTTTAACACTAAAAATGTTTCAGTTAACTCAAGCATTTCCTCACTCAAATATTTATATTGTGAAACTAGGATTTTTCTAGTTGAAAAATCTGCATTTTGCATGTTGGGATGTCCATGATCAAATTGATCACAGACAGTTTGCAAAGGAAACAGTATATAATTTGACATCAACCCTTAAATTTTGAATATCCTGAGCAACTGACCACTTGAACTTTGTTTCTCTTCGCTGACTTAGCCTTCTGTAAATGAACGGTTCATTTTTGTCAAAAGTTAACCCATTTTCATTTTATTCAGGTTTAATTCTAGACAAGATAGTGGAGGAGATCAAACCTTCAACTGTTCTGGAGCTGGGAACATACTGCGGTTACTCAGCAGTTAGGATTGCTCGGCTGTTGAAGGCTGGTGTTTGTTTCTTCACTGTGGAATTCAACCCAGAATTTGCTGCTATAGCTAGACAGGTGATCGAGTTTGCTGGAGTACAAGATAAGGTAAATACCATTTGTCTGTGGTTGGCATAAAAAAATGATACATGGAAAATAGGAATATATCCAAAGAAACTGTTATGATAGGTTTAAAATTATTATTCTACTTATCAAGCAAGTGCAACATCAGAAATGCTTGGGAGCAAGCTGAGTTTAACAGACAGGCTTGATAGCAGGGAAAACTGGTGAAGTTATAAGGTCTCCATGCAGAAAACCAAGATCATTCATTCTTTTGCATAAACACTGTAAGTGAGCAAAATGAATTAACAGCAGTCAGGGACCCAAGTATAATTCAGACCCAAGGGGGGTTAGGGTAGAGTTTTGGGTTTGTCAAGACTGGAGGGTGGAACCCCTCAAGACACAGATATTTCCAGTCTATAATCCCTCTCAGCCAAAGGCAGACATCCACAGCAGGTCAGAGGATTCATGCCCAAGAAGTGCCTCTCTGTTCACCAGACAATCTGAACTTGCTCCAACATAAATATATAAAAACAGGAAATGAATGCAGTGGCAGTAAGATCTTCTAATGCATTTCTTAACTTCTCAAAGAGAACTTGAAGCATCTCAAGTGACATCTCAAATTGCATTTCCCTCCTCTGAGTTAGTCTCCTGATCAGCTATGGAGTCATAAACCGGTCATTTCCTTACCACTTCTTTCATCCAGCCACAGTATATGATACTTGCTTAACAAATCAGCATGTAGCAGCTTCTTTCAGTTGAACAGTGCTTATACCAATAAACCTCTGAGGCAAATGTAATAGCCTTGTTCCTGCCTCCTTCATCTACTGGCCATATTAATCTCACATACTGTAGCCTCTAGCTTTGTTCTAAACCAACCTGTTCTCTGCCTCTGCTGCTTCCTGTTGGGCTACAAGATTCAACTGAGATGCAGTGAAAATGCCAAACTAACACAAGTAGTGTTTTCAACAGTAGATTCCCTTGTTGCCCATAGAGATTCACTTGATCCAATAGAAAGAAGGTCATAGATTTTTTTTTTCTTTTTTAATATCATAGCATGGAGAAAAAATATTTTGAAACATAACTGAGTCGATTTGTTAAAACAAGTCCACATGATCTAACTCTCACAAATAACTCAGCTATATACTGAGATTATACTGACCTGTACCTGGCCACAACTTAAGAGCAGCTAGAGGCATGTGCTTTTTCTTAATGGTCCACAATTCATCAGATGGATTTGCATTACAGGTAAACATCCTTGAAGGTCCTTCAGAGGAAATTATCCCTCAGCTGAAGAAAAAATATGAAGTGGATACTTTGGATTTTGTCTTTCTTGATCACTGGAAAGACAGATATTCACCAGACACCATTCTGCTTCAGGTGAGATTTCACAATTACAGCCCTAAAAATAAAGTAGCATATGCCCAGATGTCTATGAGGCCTGTATTCTTTATGAAGAGCCTCATCCTGTAAAATGAAAAATGGCAGTTAAGATAGTAACCTTATGAGAAAGGATCCCAAGCCTTTCTCGGGGACAACTGCCTATGGTACATAGCTCAGAACTTTGTAAATACTGGTGAACCTCTTTTTCCTGAACAAATGAGTCTGCAGTAGAAATCCCATCTGGAGGAGTGCAGTGTCTGGTACTTGATCTCTTTGAAGGGAGTTCTCTACATTGTTACTAACCAAAGGCCATACTAGGGACCTGCATATTTGCTGCTCTAATTTCCTGAGTACCAACTCCTCCACTTCTGCCTGGGGCTGTGCTGTCAGCAGAGATTCTTGATGAAATACTATTTTAGTAGCATAGCTGGATATCATCTTTCTAGGAGGCTTTACTCCCCCTAATTAATTGGCTGTAACAGAACCTCTAAAAGAGTGCAGAGTGTCCCAGTCAGGCACTTGCGAGAGAAGTGCTGTCCAACTCTATCTCCAGCACTGAATGAAGAAAGATTCCGCTCATTTCTTCCTAACCCCCCTTAGATTCCTGTTATCTATACAAAATGAGTTGGCTGTAACAGCAGTAGGCAATGGTAGATAGTATTAAAAATGAGATAACTGTGCATTAGAGCACTTCTGGATGGGAAGATAATTTCAAGTGTTAAAAAGTAAAAATTCAAAACATCTGTATCTATAAACATAGGACACAGAGATACTCTCCTAGTTTGGGAATTACAGGCTGATAAAACTTTCTAAAACTGCCTATTTGGCTGGAAGGGCCATTTTCAATTATTTTCTTTACAATAAACACACTTTTTTTTAGGCTGCCTCTTACATTCAGAACAGCAACTACATCCTTACCCTGTTTGAGCACTACAAACACTTATGTTCTCATCCAAGTTCTCCTGTTTTTTAATTTCACCCCTGTCCAGACAGCTGTTTGAAAATGGGAGAATTTGCTTGGGATTATGAGCAACCAGCACTGAATTTACATACCAGTAGCTACAGAAAATGACCCTTTCCCCCAATTAGTTTGTATCCAGAGAATGTTTTCTTTTGAACTGGCTGTGTAATGATAACTGAGCTCTTTCTACTGGGAAGAGCTAGCACATCCCTATCAGGGCTGAACCTTCACAATACATCTAAAGCAAACAGGTAAGAGACAGTTTAGTTCCATCTTAGTGGAATAGTCTGATGCAAATGTGGCATAAAGTTGCTTTGCTTAAAAACACCTTGTGAATTTCAGAGGAGAAAGATGAAGATCCCCACATTTTCTCAGATATCAAAAACCCTCTTTCTAATTCATATTTGTGTGTATTTCATTCCTCTTCATGCAGCTCTATAGAGAGCCTGGCACAAAGAGCATTGGAAGTCCTGATGACTGGTGAGAAATGCAGCATATTGTCACTCACAGGCTTCTAATCTGCACAATAGAAACAGACCGGAGGATATTTGCCATGTCTCTAAAATCACTTCTACTGTGCTGACTGGTGTTCAGTCACCAGAGGCAAGAGCAGTAAGCTAAATAGCCTCTGCAGCGCACTCATCAACAGGAATGCTCTAATACACTGGTAGTGACAAAAACTACAGCATGTTTCAGCTTCAGCTGCTGCCTGTAGCCAGAAGATAACAACCAGCCTGATTAAGTACAGGCATTCTGTTCTAAAATAGACGATGAGCTCAGATAAGCAACTTCTACAAGACAAAAATACCAGCAAAAATTACGCTTGTAGGTTTACTGAGGATAAGCATTGAACTTCAAGTGAATATTGCAAGTTAATTATGCCCTGTGGAAATTTGTAAGATTGATCTTCCTTGCACGCAAACCATACTGCATGCCCTGCTGCTGAACAAAGTAGCAGAAGGTTGGGCAAGAAGAGAGGAGAAACAGCTCAGAAAATCTGTTTGCTTTTTTCCTGATTTTGGGGATTGACTGGAATTGACCAAAGCAGTCTAGTACCTGCTAATCTTTTAGGTGGCCTTAACAGCTATTACAACATTTTAATGCCATATAAAAGGAGAGCTTCAACCCCTAGGCATGAAAGCCAGAACAGAACTATCCTACTAACCACTTTGACATAGCTGGAAACAAAATAAGCTGCTAACTGCATACATGCACTGCACTTGATTTGTTATTTCAAAAACTGAATTACCCAACAGCTTATCAGCATCACTAATGCTCTTCCAATTACATTAGCAGAAAAAGTCAGTGTAGGAAATACAGCCGCTGAAGATTGGATAGAAAGTTGTTCAGCTTCTCCCTTCTGTTTCCTACCCTCCAAACCCATAGTACAATGTGTTTTTGGATGCAGGCTCTTAAGTATGACATGGCTAACACAAAAGAGTACGAAATTCAAATTCATATCCACTTAATAATCACCATGAAGCAATTTCTCTTCTTTCTAGGAATGCAACTTGCTGAGAAAGGGCTCAGTTCTTCTGGCTGACAATGTCATCTGCCCAGGAGCTCCAGAATTCCTTAACTATGTCCGCAACAGTCCTCATTTTCAATGCAGTAACTACCCCGCTCATCTGGAATACATGGGAGTGCAGGATGCTATGGAAAAGGCTGTGTTTTCAGGATGAAGAGAGTCATTAATACTCAACTTCTGTTTCAAATTATGTAAATGCAGCTGCACAGATTAACCTGTCCATGCTTTAAATTTTGCTTTTTGTATTTTGGAGCTTTTAATTAAAGCACGCTCTAATTGAGGTCATTTTAGGCCAAATGGAAATCAAGATCTAGAGTGTGTGATTAGAGTAACTGCTCAAAGACCTATTTCTATTGTTTCACATGGTTCTACAAACAAAGGTGGTGTACATTGCCTTGCCTAACACATCACTGAATATGAGTCTGTTACTCTAAGCTCAAACCCAAGCAACCTCTGTTTGGTGTGGGAATGGGGTGGAAAAAAATCACTGCAAGTTCTGAAAACTTGGGTCCAAAGCTAAACTGACTAATCATTCTCAAGAGTAAAAAAGCATCCATGTTGGAGGAAAAGAGCATTTCAGGTGCATTGATTTTGCTAAATTACTAGCATGCCACTTCATGCAGTGAAGGCTCCTATAGTGATACCACGTATGTTTTTGCAAAGTTACTACAAGAGTTAATCATCTCTATGATGAAGAAAAGGACATGTGCTGAACGATGACAGACTCATACAATGATGAGAAAATAAAACAGAATTTTGCAGAAGGCAATGCAAACAAGATTATTAACCTGCACATGCAGAGGCTTGGAAAACTGAAGAATTAAGTGCATTAAAATAAACACAGTAACAGGCAAAGGGATTAAGTTCTTTTTAAGAGAATACCATAATTACATAAAACTACTGAAACCTTGAGATCATTGTATTTAGTAACCTCCTTATTACACTCTATATACATACCACATACTTTTTAGGGGCATGCTTTCTCTAGACAAAGCACTGTGCAGAACTAAGGCATTGTATAATAACAGCAGAGAGACTGGGTCTTCCCAGGTGGCTGCTGCACACTTGGTTAACCTGAGTGTTGTAGCTGAGCACTCTGTAAATAGCAAGTGTAATCACAGTGAAGGTACAAAGCCAAATCTGTAGCTCTGACTAACCTGAACAAGGCAACAATCCACTGGCATTTTGTGGCATGTCCTGTCATCTTTATATAATGAGGCAGTGGTCACATTTATAAATAAAAAGAACAGTAAAAGCAGGCACATGACTTCCTTTGTTACTGATGAATTCTGCACAGCACTTGAGATTTCCAGCCATGAAACAGCCACAGAAAGACCCAATAGTTGAAAAATAGAGTGAAAATTGGGGATTTCTATTATGGATTCTTACAGACCTGTTATAAGCCAATTCCTTTTATACTCCTTTACTGAAGTCTTATTTATCCTGGCCAGGGTACTACAGAAAATAGAGGATACCAGTAATAAGCATTGTAGAGAATTTCTGCCCAGAATAAAAGGAAATTAGAACAAGCTAAGGTGACATGGACAGTTCAGGAATGCACCAAGCAAACACAATGACCCAGCCAGTTTGTAAAGCTGGCATTTCACAGGGAATATGAGCATATAAGAATGCAAAATTACCGGAGTTTTTTTAACAATTTAAACTCTGTCACAGCTGGGAAAAACAAGATTCACTATGCTGAATCAGACTGTGAAGAAGTCGTCCCTCATGGCTGTGCCGTGCTGTATAGAAGGAATCCCTGTGTTTTAAGGCCTTCATCTCACATTGTGAAATGAGTCAATGATTTATTCTGCAAGTCTGCTTAGCAGCAGTTCCTCTTGGTGTCTGTGCTCAACTTGCTGTCACTGGCTGAAGTCCATCAGGTGATTCCAGGTAACCTTTGCAAAATTTTCTAATAAGAAAATCAGTCAAGTCCATTTACTGGCATACGCTAGTTCACAGAGCACATTGGAAAGTCTGAATGCTTATAGGTGACTTTTTTTTTTCTGTACACTTAAGGTCATGACTTGAAAGAGTCCTCTTTCATTTCTGGCATTAAATACTTTTGCACTTAAACAGACACTCCTGTATATACTGCTACACCAACCAAAGCCTCATAGATACATGCTGAAAGTTGCATCACAATAAAGGCAGGTAGAATACTGCTCTACCAAATTAAAAAAACAAAAAACAAACAAACAAAAAAAATTCCTGCTGTTAGCTAACACCATTTTGCATGGCTAAAATAACGGCAGAGACACCATCAAAAAAAACGTAGGGAAGGAGGGAACCTCTTGAGTTAGCATGGATAGTTCAAAAGATGCATTAATGAATAACGCATGTGTAATATATATGCAAATATATAATAAACACATTTTAATAGAAAAAAGGTATTAATTCATTAGACAATCTCTCACAAGAGCAGTTAAAAAAAAAGCCTATGTATCATCAGATTATTTACCAAATTTCACATGCAAGAAAAGTTTTTCAACTTGACCACACTTCTGAAATGCTCATAATTATTGGTGGCAAGGGATGAAAAGGAAAAAGCCTGACTGAGTTTGCATGACTGGTGATTAGAAAAAAGCCTTTTGGTCAGTTGAGGAAATGTGGTCTGGAGTCATTGACGCATAAATGTGAAATCTCCCAGGGAGAAGAGTTATTTTTCAAAATAAAGTCACGCTTTGAATATTAGGAGAAGTAAAAAGTATGCAATGAATCCTCTTCTAAGCAATCTGGATATATTCTAAAAATCTACTGAGCGTCAGTGCAGTATCAGTCTACAGCAATTAGAAGGCAACCTATTCTTGCACTACACATACACAGATAAGAAACAGTGGAAGCAAGTGTGTGAAGTTTGTCAGCTGAGAGCATACCACTTACAGAAAGCTCCCAGTATAAAAGAATCCCTCTAAATCAACACAAACTCTTCAGCAAATTCTCACAACTCATGTCACAAATGATGGATCTCGCCAAATATTGCTAATTGAGATTTATTCTCAAAATGGCAGCTACTGTCTGGGTTATCTTAGTGGTTCCAGCAATACATAAAAGTGAAGTTTGATTTCTGCCAGTTGCTCTGTTACAAAGGGACATGATGCCATCCCTCAAAATATTAAACTGATTCTTTAAATCAACAAGCAAGAGAAGTGGAGGATTCATGAGGAAGTTAAATCCAGCTCTGCTCCCTTTAACTTCCTACCAATACCAAATTGAGCATAGCAGCACCCATGTAGCAATCCTTACAGAGGAAATTACTGATCAGAGCAAACAGCAGTTATCATATATCTGTATAGGAGATGTGCTTCCTCCCAATGATATGTGGAAGTGAAAGCACGCACTGATGAATTTTGAGCAACAAGTCACAAATGCCAGATCCAGAAGTGAACACGTAGAAGCCCCTATGAGAACAGCAAAGAGAAACCATCAAGATCCCAACTCTCCCACTAAAGATGACGACACCCGCTCAGTGATGCATTCTCATTTGCTTGATTCAAGCAAATGAATTAAGAGTCAATTACAAGGCATTGTACCAGTAACTGTCTGCTACATTTGCTGTGCACGCATACTAAGCTTTAAGAAAAGAATCTCACTGTTTTTGCCTCTGTCTCCACAACTCAGTTAATGATCATAAAACAACTTCAACTGTAACAAATCCTCCATTATCAGCTTGTAACACAATGAGATCTTCATGGTAAGAGACAGTGGGGAAAACGGGCATGAGGACAGAATATTCCCCCAAGACACTGCTGAAACCTGAAATAGATGAGGGCTGTGATATTTTATGCCTGTTGTTCTCAGGTTAACCTTTCACCTGAGGGACTCATTGCTTCCATGTGCCCAACTTGTGATAAGCTGGAAATGAAATCACTTTGACAGCTACAAAAGGTCACTTGTAGAAACAACATATTTGCTTTAGTTCAGTATCTTACCTACAGCATCTACTATTCATTGCCATATTAATGCATCCATGAAGAAAGAAAAACAGATTCCCCATTGCAGTAGAATGGCAGTGATATCTAAGAGTGAGATGCTAAGCCCAGGAGTCCACATCTTACCATAGTACTTGTGAAACTAGATGCTCCAAATGCAAGTACAGAATCTGGAGATGATTTACTTAACTTCTGTGTCAGCATTCAGGACATCTGACATAAAGAGGGAAGGCAAGTTGAAGATGACCTTACCAGTGCTGTTTGCAAGCATCCACAATCACACAGTGCTGAGGGTACCTTGAGGCATTAACACACAGCAAACTTTAATCACCTTTGAACTCCCAGAAGAGCCAAACTCCATTCTATCTGCAAGACCTCACAGCACACTTATGTCAAGATTTACTAGGTTTTGTCTTGCTTCGTGAGGACACTTCAGTAAGCATGCCATACTTGGGTGCATCAGCCATCAACACATATGAACCTGCCTGGCAGAGCCACTCCTCAGGAGAATTAATTGGAAAAGGGCCAGTAACAGGCTATTACTTGATCTGAATTTTTTTCATCACACAGCAGCAAAACTAAATTATTTGGCACATCCCCAAAATGTCAATTTCTCATTTCAACCAAACCTCTCACACAGTTCAAACTTGCAGATATTGTTATTCTTACACATTTGTGTTTACAAGTATACTTGCACATGTCTCAGAGATGTGAAATCTTTGTAAAGTTAAAGTTTTTATGACTAAGTTTGGAAATGTCAGTAGCTTCCCCAAGTGCTATCAGCAAGTTTGGCTTCTGGTCCCAAATGTGCAGACCTTTGAACAGTGACACAGCTGTCTTTTCCTGCAGAAATATTCCGTATAGGGCTTTTATGCTACAACTCCAACATATGGCAATGAATCACAATTTCCAGCTATACTAGTTTAAAGGATATTTCAATTGCCCTCATTACCACTGACCTTTTATTACCACATGGAGTGCTGACCTGAGCTAGGATTGAATAATCCACTGCCACTGAAAAGTGCTGTCATAAAGCCAAAAAACATTTGTGATTCCTGATGCAACAACAACAACAAAGGAAAGAAAAAAAAAAAAACAAAAAAAACCCAATGGCACATGTATTCTTTCCAGGCATGGTTTATTGAAAACACACCAAATTGTTATCCTACATACCTGGTTTCTAACAAGCATTCTACTTGTCTGTGTTATGGAAAGGTCCTATAATAATAATACATTCTGTCGCAGTAACATTTGTTCTATGAAAAGCATAATCCGCCTTTCTTGCCCTCCATACTCGTAAAATCAAACCATTCTTAGTGTTTCAGTTTATAGTACAGTGTAAATACAATGCAAAATCCCACCAGTCTAAACTACAGAGAATGTCGAGCAGTATTACAGAAAACACATTGTTGATTTTTTTATTCTCCTACCATGAAAATTTTAAGGCACATGATAGTTACGAACACATTAGCTACTAATTACCAGTAAGCTTCTTAGTCTAGTTATTTTTTTCTGAACAGTAAGTACCAGATTGGCAGGCCTTGTACTATCTGCACTATCTTCCTCCTCACCTTGCAACTGGAGTTCAGATTTTCCTACCCCAATGTAAAACTTAAGAGGAAAAAAAAAGTTCATAATACATTCCCTTAACATACTAGGTTAGTTACTGTACCAATAAATTGGAAATTTCTTTGTCAAAGATAAGTAAATAGCAGATTTTAGCAGGATCAACTCAAACTTTGTGAGAAACTATACCTATATAAACACCTTCAAAAAACATGAGAGTATGACCCAAACCCAAGAGCACAAAATTGTGGACTGAAGATATTGGCACACTAATTTTCATTGAGTGAGGAGTTAGAAAGCAGAAGAGACTATAACCACTCTCTAACATGCCCATTTGGCTTTGGAAGCTTTGCCTACTCTAAGGGTTTAAGATGTGCCTCTCTCATAGGTAGCTGAGCCCTATAAACTCAACTTTAAGGCAAGTAACAGGAGGTAACTCACCACCTTCCAGCTCTGGAAACTGCTCGAGGATTGAAAATCATTTTGCCGAGCATAAGCCTTGTATGCTAGAAAACCATGAAAAACTACCCATCAGAGCTGGCAAGGACCTGCTAATCTGCTCTAACCAACATGCACCTCCCTGCATTTTGGTTTGTCACTTATCATAAGTCAATTCCTAGCCCCAAATAACTCTTTGTGATGTTTTGGCAAAGGAGACAAGATTTGCTTTCACGATGCAGAAGCATTCAGAAGCTGCATGTCTGAGAGCACTAAGAGTAGAACTAGGATAGGCAGGTGTTTTGCCCAGAAGACACAGAAAATCAGGACCTATGGCTGCCCAAGCTGTTGGAATCTGCAGACACACTAATCTGGGAAACCTTAATCACGGTGCCCTACTGACTTGCCACAATTACTCACACGCTCAACTTGATGCTTCGGTAAGGGAGTCTTGACTCGCAACAACCCCACCAGCATTAAGTGCCTTTTCTCTCCTTTTTTTTTTCTTAAAAGGAAAAAAAAAATAAAAGCCCTTCACAGCTTAGTAAAGATGCTTGGGAGATGTGAAAGTTACCTCCTAAGGAACAAAGTTTTGCAGTTATTTGCCATCAGAGGTCTCCTCCCTCCCCTATGTTATCTAGCCCTCACTGGGCCAACAATTTCTCTTCTCTTCACGGAGCCCTGCAACACCATCTCTTCCTTCCACAACCATCCCTCCCCTCTAGAAGTTCTGTAAATAAAAATCCCTTCTGCCTCAGCCCTTTATTGGCAGATTCCTTCTAGTTTTCACAGTGGAGCCAACAGGAGAACAGGAGGTCACATACACCTGAGCCCTAAAAAGCACTACCTGCCTTTAGCAGGGGGCTGTAGACCCTACTGCAGCTTTAGTCACATACACACTGCCGCTTTCCCTTCTTTACATACAATCCCTGCTGCTAAAATAAACTCAACATTTACTGGTTCATTCACCCACATCCCAGAACAGCTCTAACAGCCCAGATGCATTGCACCAACAAGGGGAGAGGTAAGGACTGGTGAGGGCACATACCCCATCAGGGCTTTCCTCAAGTGAGCTTGTGGCTGCAAATATGAAGAGCACGGATATTTCACCAGGTTCAAATCTCTTGCTTTGGACTTTGGCTGGTGGGCTGATAATACAAAGTGACAGTCTCACGTATAGTCACCTTGCCCCCATCTATTTCCCTTGCTCAACATCCAAACAACAGTTTCGGGTGAAGGACAATCACTGCAGTGCAATTCATCGTTACTGGTTACTGCTGTGTACTTGGGAATCAATCATTATTGTGTGGCATCAGAAGGAGGGAAGGTAAGATGGGATTCCCAGGAGAAGTCTTGGCACATGGACTTGATGTTTGACCTCTTCGTGTATCATTCTTTGCTTTTCTGTAGCAGTAAACCATGTTGCCACGAACACTGTACCCAGGAAAACCAGAGGAGCAATTTGCTACAATGAACCTGGGCAGCCAAATCCATCTAACCTGACAGGGAGGTCTGTTTATCTCAGGATGCAGAATAAACACAAAAAATAACTGGGGGAGAAGTGGGATAGGGTCTGGATTTGCTTGGTTTTAGCCTGACCCATTAATGACGGAGGCCAAAATAGATTCCAGTCCAGATTTTCAGCATCACCATAGTGCCCCACCGAGAGCCATGAGATACCTGGTGTAGGAGGTCATGGACTATCAGCCTCTAGCCAGGTCACTTCCCCCTCCTGCGGTTTTCTCTGTTAACCTCTTGCTGGCTTTGGAATAGTCATACAATAACTAAATCACAAAGTCTTAGCAGAGACTCCTTTCAACAGTCAGGTCTTTATTTTAAGTGAACTTTTGCTCAGACTCCTTTGGTAAATATATGGATTGAAGTAGATCAGGGACAGACTGACAGCACGGCCCTTCTCTTACGCTGTTCTAATCAGCTACAAAGCAGGTTCCATTGCTAATTACTGAACATTTTTAAAAAAATCCTTTCATATACAAAAAGAATACACCAAGTACATAACCAAAAGTGATATAAAACTCTTCCGTGTAGCTTGGTTAAAAGGGTCTCCGCGTATTGGCAGAACAAGTATGAAAAGAGCACCATTGATAGAATATACAGTCAAACTATGTATCTGGTTTCATTGCCACACTTCATGTCTACACATACAGAGACACTGCCCCTGACACATATGCAGATAATCACAGATATATCTCTTTGCTTCCCTTGATCTGCTGAGCATCTTTGGCTCAATAGGACTCTCATGCAGGTGAAAAGACAAATCTTTGCTATATTAGTTTGCTCCCAGCAACTTCACCTTCCCTAGGATCCAGAAGCAACCACTGCAATGAGCATGGAAGATGAAGGTCAGCAAAGGGAGGGGGTGAAGGAGCACATGTATCATCCAAATCACTGACAGCTTCTGGCATCAGTCTTTCCCTGAATCAACAAATGCTTCCTTCTCCTGCAAACTACTTAACATGGTTTTGTCAACCTATCCTCTGCACAACAATATATATATATATAGATATAGATATATAGATATTTTTATTTATATATATATGTACTCATGTCAAATTTTTAATATACTCAAGAAGATACAAAGCTCTTGGTACTTGCCTTTTTTAAAAGTTTTTAATTTTTTTTTTTTTTTTTTTTACAAAAAAATTTAGGTGTTTACTGTAATAGTAATATTTTGTGGGAGGTGAGGTTGTTGGGTATTTCCCCTTTTTAAGTACAAAGGAAATGGCAGGCACTGAAAACCCCAAATGACATTTGCCAGATTAAAATATATGCTTTCCAGTCGCACCGTTTTTAGGAGCTTGTTTAGGAGTAAATGTGGCAACTGAAGAATAATGGCTACCAAGCAAAATCAGTAAAAGGCACCTGATGCTACTAATGAGACATGTGCTTCCTGTTCTCATCTGCTGCCCTTCCTTGACCAATGCCTGGAGAAAATCAGTGATCTGACGTCATTTAGTTTACAGCATTTCCAGATACTGTATACACAGAGTATGTTCTCATGAGGTAACGAGCCCCTCTTGCAGAGAGCAGGCCTCAGCACCTTAGAGGAGAACCTTTGCACATGGGTGATTCTCACACCAATTGAAATACGCAATCTCAAAACAAAACCACAGCAACACAGAAACCATGATGATAATTTAAAAAAAAAACTCCAAGCCAGTTCCCTTTGTGGCATTTCTCATCAGGATCTATAGCTCAAAGCAAATACGGATCCGACAGTGATCAAGTTACCGTCAAATATAAATGATAGACCCATCTGAAGTTTATAGTGTGTTCAAAATAAAACATTCTACAAAGAAGCTCTTACTTTCTTCCAATGTGTTAACAGCTATAGTAAGAGAAATAATGTTATAGATTAGATCATCATCAATGCAACACTGGTACCTTTAAAATGTAAGTTCCTTATCGCAATCTTTGAGAAAAAGAAAATAAAAAGCCAGTCAACTCCATTTCTCAGCAGAGATTTCTGAACTGGGAACACTGAAGCCTTCAATAAACTATTTTTCATATGTGGAAGTAAAAATAGAGCCATTACAGAACTCAAACAGCAGAAGTATTGTACACCAGATTATAATGATAATATAGCACTGTGATATAGCTTACTCTAAAAGCAGATTATACAGCTTGCAATTTTGTCATCTAGTCTCTAGTTCATTCAATCAGCATTTAATAGTTTTTGTTCTGTACTTTCTCCTCTGACTGAAATCCAACATACCCACTCAACATTCCTGCACTTCTTGTGGAAATAATGAAGAAAACCTCAAAATTTATCAAAAAGCCTTAAAAATGTCAGATTCACAGTTCAAAAAAAAAAAAAAAGAAAAAAAAAAAAAAGAAAAAAAAAAAGAAAAGGAAAAAAAAGAAACCCAAAACAAAAGAGCTGCAAACCAGAAAAGTGCTATTATCTTCATGACTACACCTACGATATTTCAAATATTCTGCAGTATCTCTTTCACTTGTGAAGCTTTCCTCTTTGCTGCCGCATGACCTTCACTTCCCATACTGGGCACCATCCACACGTAAGAGTTATCTAAGAAGGCAGCCAGCTAGATAGAAGCTTGGATTCTCTGTTCTTGCTTGCTTTCTTCTTGCAGGAGAGGGAGCGAGGGGAAGGCGGCTATTTCTGCTGGGAATGTAACTGAGTCAAAAAGCAAACTGTCTTGCTGTAAGGCATGGTGCTCTGGCATTGGCGATGGCAAGCGGCTGTGTCTTCTCCCCACGCCCTCCTAGAATCTGCAGCCTGGTCAGTGATGCAGCGCCCTCCAACTCTGAATGGCAGTGGTGACTGATGAGATCCTCTGTGTCGGTTCGATGATTTTTTTTCCCCCCTCAATTAAAAAAATGTGGTTGGTTCTAGCCCTGCAAAATAAAGTCAGAACTGATTAATACCAGCAAATAACATGACACTGGTGATCTCTATCACCCACTGGTAGGACAGTGGTTGGAAATGCCAGCATAACATCAACATGAGTTCCTAAAGGGGTATGGACTAGGAGAATGGGAGCACAGACTCTGCTGAAGTCTGTATCCGCTGCCCCCCCACCATAAGCCTTTACTGTTAAGAGAAAGAGTGCAGGAATGGAAGCGTACAGACATTACACATATGCATTTATCCCTGCTGTTTGGCTAGGTCAACAAGGCTGACCACACACTGCAGACCAGCTGTAGCAAACCAGCAGCACCAGGGCCAGCTCTGTGGCTACTTAAGCATACCTGGCAGCATTGTAATAAGCCAGGTGCTTCCAACCAGGAAACAAAAATAAGCTGAAAACACTTGGCACTTACACTATACTCTTAAGAAGAAAACAAATAAACCCAAAACACAGAGGTTTTCCTTTCCACTAGTGAAAGTGATTTCCATGCAGCATTGTGGAGGTGAAAGATGCTGCACATTTTGGAGACCGGGCCTTAAGGGCCTATTATCCACTCTGATAGTGATTTCTGTGAAGACACTGGGCAGCTTTCCTAAGATATTCCTTTAGCCATAGCCAGGGGCACAAAACCTGCTGTTCCAAACGTCTCGTTGCACCTGATGGAGGGCCAGAAGGTATAACCAGCGTAGAGGGCTGTCCAGTAAGACAGCAGGAGACAGACTAGCAGCAGCAGGAGTGATGAAAGGCTACTGACATTACTAAGAAACTTGGCACATGAGGAAAACAGACAACTAGAAAGCAACAGAAAGGTGCCTTTTTTCTTCTTTTTTTCATTTAAAGCAACAGAAGAAGGAAGGAATTGGGAAGTAGGAGTTGTGGTTCAACTTTTATCATGTAACCAAAATCACCCCCTGTCATCCTCCTACTCTTCCAAAGTAACTGTGTATGGCCGCCAGCTTTCCTGCAGATGGGCAGGGCTGTGTAATTCATGGGAACCTCAGGAGACATCCGTAAGTAGTCAGGGATATGCTTTTCCTTAAGTCTCAGGCTAATCCTTGTAATAAGTCTAGAGGGGAAAAAGACAGTTGAAGGCAGGATCATACTATTCAAATTCATTCCCATGGCCTAGTAGTAGAAATTTTTCACATTTCAGCTGATAACAATCATTGAAGACATTAATTTTCTGTCTGGTTATTTGACAGATTTTATTTAATCAAACAGCTGTTTGATGCATTTCATTAAAGACACACTGAATAATATAAACACCATTCGTTTTCAAATGCATTTTCATTTGTCTGAAAGGACCCAGTTAGCAGTTAGCCTTAGAGAGATTCCACAGAGATACAGATCATGCACGAGACAAGTTAATCACTTGCACCAATTACCATTAAAAGGACCTACCATGCATGCAAATTAGACCCAGGAGTCAACAGGCTGGGGTTTAATGTCACGGGCATCCACCAGATTCACCGAAGCCCTGTTACTCCTGCTAATGTTTTTCCTATTTGTGTCATTCTGCAGCACAGGGTGAGGAGTTAAAAGCAAAACAGAGCGGATTAATCAAACAAACAAAAACTACAACAACAAGTCAGGTCAAAGGAGCATAAGGAAAATTAGTGGTAGAGAAAGAACAAGATCAGCAGAGGCACAATACTAATGAAAGCATTTGCAATAGCCAAAAGGCTGCCATCATTCCCTAGCAACATTATTCACAATTCTTGGCCACTCTTACAGCCTGAGTCATGGTTATTGGACAGTTCATAAGCCAGACATCCCCACACATACATTTCTGTTTCACAAGACATGGACGAGGAAGACTAGCAGCTACTCTGGCTCTGCCCAACTGACAGCATGCCAGTGCATACCTCAGAGGTGTACACCAGACTCAGTTTAGGCTATCGTCCATCCTTAAAAGCAGAAGGCAGCACAAGCTATGGGAGACACATCGCAGAGGTGAAATGTTTCTTCTCCTGTTCTCATGAAAGCAAAACAACTACCCATTGGACCTTTCAGGGTTATGCTTCACTTCAGATATGCACTGGGAGTTTGCGCTGCTTGGTGCGATTTTGAGGGATGATGCATTTGACCACTTTAATGAATTACAAGTGGCAAAAATAATAAGCACTTGTTAAGTCTCCTGCCTTAGCTTATTTTCCTTAGAAAGACATTTTCTGTTAAGCTCCTATCGATCAATATTCATGTATCACTTAGCACATTCATTCCTTAATATATATTAGAATTGTGATGAGGGAACTAGAAAGTTTTTTCTGTTAACTCTGGATCAGGCCACATCAAAACAAATGGGGAGCAGCACTGAATAACTTGACTATTGACTCAACTGTATTGCTTTCAAAAACAAATGAAGGGGGCACAGCCTCCTACAAGGGGAAAGGTGAGATTTTGCTTCTCTTCCATCTTCACTGCACCCTATCATGCATAAACAAACCTGGAAGGTTCAGATGAAAAGATGATTGTTATTGGTTTCCTTTAATAAGCAGTACCACAAGTACAGGCTTAGGAAATGAGTTGCGTGAAGACTAAACAGGAAAACTGTAATAGCTATTCTTCTGCAATGAGCTTTAAGGGTGGTAGAAGCCTCCTAAACAATATACAGCATTATCTTCACCTATTTATAGTACTGGTCAAATAAAAAAAGAGGGAGGGTGAACTGCCACTCGAAGCACCCATGTCAGTGCCTCAGATCAGCCGCACTACTCCAGACTGTTCACTCGGGGCCTGCTCATAAAAAAACAAGCTCACAAGGTTTGGCACGGGTAATCACCATCAGTGATTACATAAATGAAAAGTCTCACTGGGCAACCTCCAACAAGGTGCAGCTAAACTCAAAGCTGGCAAATTGAAAACAGCAATCTGTGCTTAAAAGAAGTGCAGCTGGATTGAAGCCATTCTCCAGGGTATACCTTCAGGGAAAGGCAGGACACAGTAGCTCATGCATGATCAGACAAGTTAATATAGGCAGATTGAGACAGCAGGACATCTTCCTAGTTCAGGATCTATGGAAAGATTTTTCTCCAAATCTCATTTTTATTCCCTCGCTCAACATAGTGGATTTTCCATTCTGAAGTTTAATTGTTTCCACTGAACATGAACCATGTGGATTTTCTGATACCATCACAGTAAGGTGCTGAAGGTTATGGAGGACAGCTTTCTGCAGAGTAGCAATAATACTTCCTATCACTGACTCTTGCTTCACTGAATCCTTTTTTTTTTCCTTCCCTAGAAATGACCTATCCAGAGAAAAAACACAAGTTTGTTTTGAGGTGAAGGAGAAGCAATTGCTACAGCACTGTTAGAAGCATTAAGTAATTTATAAAGTGGTCTGCTGAACAGGTACATCAATACAACAGAAATTATGCAAAGCCCATTAAGTTACATCTGCACACAACCCACAGTAAGAAGAGCTTCATGAAGTAAGATTTTTTTTTAAAATGAGCAAGTTGTCTAAACTTGCTTTTATACGGCACACACAGAGGTATGCATGTCTCTTCCTGCCTGTCTCCACAGCCTGACACCCGCAGTCCACTCTCAGGACTGTGAGTATTGGAGAAATGAACACTATGCACTGCACTGTTGTACAGAGACACACAAGCTCATACCTACTTCTGATGGTGAAAACCATAAAGGAGAGTGACTGCTTGCAGTGACTTATCAGAACAAAGTCTGAGCAGTTGCACTCTTTCAGGCTAGGGAATGTCCCTGGATGAAGGCAGCAGAACACACACATTCTGCTTTTACCACCTCACCCTTTTACAGGACTATAGTCTTTGCAGCATTTGTTTCCACACTGCAAAAGCAGCATCTTGTTTTTATTTCTAATCAGCCAAGTGATCAGTTACAAAATGGTGTGTTTATCTGAAAAATACACAACCCTTTACACCCCCTAGTGAGCAACTACCATACGTTTCTTGTAGAAGACATCAGGCTTCCTTTCTTTTAAAGGCATCAATTAGTACTCAGCAATAACAAGCAGCTCACTTTTAAAGGTTCTTTCTCTGAGGCATCCCCGGTGTTATCACTGGTCTTGTATTTGCGCTCCTTGTCCCGGTGATCAATAGTGGAGTATCCATCTGAGGAGGAACAGTATGACAGTCAGGTATGCAGCACCAGTAAGAGCAAAACCAGAGCAGATGCTAGCAGTATTCTTCAGTGAAGAAACAGGGAAATAAACTATCAAAACTTGAAGATGCTGGCAGCCTGCTTTTCACATGCTCTGATATGTTATTTTTATCCACTTAAAACAGAAATCTCCTCTTTTAGTATCACTGCCAGATGCTGGCACTCATTAGCAAGCAGCACTGTTTTCATCCCAGCCTGCTGCAGTTTTGTAGTGTGCCCAAGGAAAGCAGCAAGTTGTCATCTCACACTCTGTGGCTAATGAGCTCCAAATTCAGCTCAAATCTTCTGTTCCTTGCTTAGCTGCCTCATTAATTGGCTGTGTTCATTCTCTGAATGGTCCTGCAGCATGTTCCCACTCTTCCTGAGCCTGACTACTAACAGGACATGACAATAATTTGGAAAAGTGCTTTTCAGAGCACTGAGAAAAAGGGCCAGTTGAATTGGAGGGGATCTTGATGCAAACCCTGCTGTGCTAGGGCTGTCCCTCAGTACAAAGCAGCACCTGTTTATGATTTTTCTCCTGACAACTAAAATAAAAAATAATATGAATGCATGATTAAAATGAGGAAGAAAAGTGTGAGGGATGTCTGTTTTTTTATACAGAAATCGTTCTAATTGTTTCAGAACCTTTGTTTTGAATCATTGTCAGCCAATACAAATCTTACTTTCCTGATGCATGAAATTTCTCTCAGTATTGGTGACAAATACACCCTCTTGTGCTCTGCTTTGATCACATTGTAATCTGAAGTAAACGACATTCAGATTTATAGTTCCCAGTAGGCCTTTTTTCCTCCCTATGTAATTAAGGGATCATTAATGTTTATGTCCTAACAAACTGAATTCTTAGACTAGCACAAAAGTTTTACATAAAATACCGATACACTCTTCTCTTGGTTTACTGCCTGCAACAGGTCATCTAAGAAAAATACATCATGTTTTTTGTGGCATTCCAGAGGCATAAAAAGGCCTTGTTTGCCCACATGATGAAAGTACATGTAGCCAGAACAACTTGTACCTAACAGAGTCATGGAGCAGGGCTCTAAATGATGATGCTGGCCATAATCAAGTTAGTTTTAAAACAGCTGAAGTTTTCTTTTCCAACTTGTCTTGTGAATCAAAGTGTGCACAGACCTGCTGTAAGTACTCAAAGAAGCTGTACATTTAACAGAAGTGTAGTAACAGATTCCATAATCACACTGCCTAAAAATAACTTAAGCACTTTTGAGTTACAGTACTAAACAGATCTTAAAGCTTGAAAATTACTGTTACACAGAGCGATGATTACTTTCAACTATTTAGTGTCAATGAAGATATCTAGCATTCTTGGCTATTCCTTTCAAACAGGAATCCTTCAAAAAGGAAAAAAAAAAACATTCAGTCACTCAGCCAGCATTCCTGGTCAAACATATGACCAATAATTCTCTTTCAGATGACAGGCACGAGTACTGTTAGTAAGTCATACTAATCTAAAGACTCATCATTCATTTGGGAAACAAAAGTTCACATAGGTATACATTTAAATGATGGAAACATGCTGCCTCTCAGAAATTCAAAACTTACAGCAACAGAGAGGTAGCTCTTTACAATCAAATATTAATTTATGCTCACAGGTCACTTTGTAACAGATCACTCACGATGGCACTACAGAAACACAAATCATTTAAAATAAATTGACAGGATGCAAAGGGAAACCTTTAACCTACCCCAGAAAGCAATAGCTACTAAGCTGAAGTATGGCAACTATGATACTTCCCAAGGAGTAAGGTCAGGAGTAAAAACTGTAATCATAAAAAATTAAAAAGCACAGCAGTTCTTTAATACTATTTAAAAAACAAAAACAAAACAAAGCCTGCTTAGCCAGGACAACAGCAACAGGAACGTTAAGCTTTGGCCAAGCGCTAGTAACCTAACAACAAAACCCAGGAACTTTGGTTTTCAGATCTGCATTCCAAGACATTTTGCAGTTCATACTGCCAGTTTTCTGTTGTGTGGCCTGCATGTTAACAGTGCCACACACATCAGCACTAAAGGGTTACATGCTGCTGAAATCCACACACTGCTACGACTGTGTTAAGATAAACAGTAGCAAAGATAGGAAGTGCATGATTTGACCTAATAAAATGAGAAATATCTTGAAGGTGTCTGCACTGGAGAAGTAACAGCTCAGTGCCCCAGGGACAGTAACTTTCTGATGGAATTAGTGAGTATTGCTACTTCCCCATTTCTGATTCACTTTAAAAAAAATGACTAGTATTAACACTGTTTCTATGGAATGAAGACTACCTATACAAATTGTGTTTCTCCAGAGCATAATTGCATTATTCTGAATTAATACAATTCAATTTACAGCCAGATATATATTGTTCAGAGGCCCTCTCTGTTCTGAAATATGATTTTTTTTTCCATTTCTCTAATTGTTCCTTGGCTTGTTTATTCCTCTCTCAACCTTCTGCTCGTTGTCTTCTGTATTGCTTCACTGAGTATCTCCCATTCATTCTGCAGTGAGATTTTTTTGTCATCATAAATTACAGGACCAAAATGCCTGCTGTGTGTCAGTCCATCTGTGCCTTCACACAGCTCTTAACTTATTAAGATCAAATCTCCAGTCCCTTCAAAAACAGGGAGGAGAAAGAAGTCAGGCCCGAAGACAGGGATGTAGGGCAGGGACACCTGAACCATGCATCTCCATCCAGAACAATTCTTGTCTGACTGTAGGTTAATTAAGGCACAGACACATATTTACACAGCTCACAAATTTGGCAAATGGCCTGAAGAGCACAGGCCTGCTGCTCCTACAGACAGCTCAGGGTCACAGCCCCCCTCAGGCAGCATCTTCGGATTACTCTGTGCAGAACCACTTGTCTGGAGCTGATAAAGTCTGACAGACCTGAGCGCTTTCTGCACTGGGCTGTCTAGCACACCCCACAGTGACTCGTAATACATGGGCTTTTCCATCATTCACAATATCCAAGCTCTGCCCAAGCCCTCCCATTGCTCTAGACAGCAGGAAGCTGACTGATCCAGTACTGCTCGCTGATGGACAACATGCTTTTCTGCCTCTCTAGCCATACTGATGCTGATGGAGAATTAATTTCCTTTACAGAGAAGGATGACACCACAACATTGGCAAATAAGCAGAGATACCAATAGCAAGTTTTTTGGCAATGTAGGAAGAGTTGAGTTGACATAGGTTAGCAATAAATGCCCAGGCAGCAAGAGGGCTGAACCCTGATAAAAAGAGGCAACAAATGAAAGGCAGTAAAGATCTGGAAGAAGCAAAACCTCTCGTGTTGCAGGGGAGCAGGAGGAGCAAGTCTGGGCCATCAGGGCCTGGCTGATGGATGGGTGTCGTATGGAAATGCAGAGTTCTGAGGGACACACTCTAATGTGTTTGGTCCTGAAGTGTAATTGCCTCAAACTGGTGCACCAGCAGGATAATTGCCTCAAACTGGTGCACCAGCTGGAAGCAGCTGAATTAAACAAAACAAACATCAGAAAGCTTTAGGCAGTCCAGATGAGAATTCTCTAAAAGACAGAGAATATAAAGCAGAAAGATCTTAGGGCAAGTGAAATCAGGAGGAGACCAAAAGCAAGGGAGAAAAAAAAAATCCAACAACCAAAACCAGGGTACACGACTTTCTACAATAAAAAGAAAAAGATATTATGAGCTGTGATGCTGAACTCCTTTCTCAGGTACTCTGTCATGCATTTTCCTGGCAAACGTACATGAACTCAGTCTCTCCTAGAGGCTCCACTTTGATTGGTACAGAGTACATAGGGACATGACCAACTTGTGTTTACTGGATGTAAAAACCCAGAGGAGTGCATGTGGATGTTCTGTTCCTTTTCGCTCCACAGCAGAAGAACAAAAAAGCCTTCAAGGACAGTCTACAATGTAATTAAATAAGAAAATGTATTTTAAAGAGCTCCTCCTGTAAATAAGCCCCAAAGACAAAAAAAATACACAGTGCTTTGAAAGGCTTGAAGGAAAGAGATGAAGTATTAAGTTGTTATTCCATTCCCTGGAATTAAGGAGAGCAAACAGGTTAAATTGATTTACTCCCTCCTCAGTTGACCTCTGAAGATGCACAAAGTTGGCCATATTGGAGTTAGAAGTATTCAATTGCACAGATCAAGAAAACTCGGAGATTTCATCTTCTAACAGTGATGAAAGGTTTGGAGACCCGAACGGCCCAGAGAACCTGCCTGATGTTGGACATATGCTCTTAATTTGCGCTTCACTTGGTACTCAGAGCTGTACCAGTAACTCCTGAAAGCACAAGGCAACAGCTAACGTTAAGACTATAAACGATCAGCACTGCCCACACTGCAGCACCTGCTCGCACACAGCTATCCTGACGGCAATCTTCTCTGAAGTTATTTTCTTCCATCGTAAGGACAAATGTTTTGCTGTTCCCTTAAACAAAGTACATATGCACAGCTGATTCATGGCAGGTAGGATCTCATTTTACTGAGACTACGAAAGGTGTTATTCTAACTTTTGAACATGCTTGGTTTTCAGCTAGGTTTTACTTGCTTTCTTTTTTTTTCCAGCTACAATCACAAGTAGTAGTATGTCAAACTGCTTGATTTGGAGGCATTAATATAGATATTTAAGTACAAATACTATCAATTAGAGGAACTAAAGCAAATTCCCAAGGGACCACACACCACCTTTATCTACCTCAGTAAAGGAAAAAACTACAAATCAAACTACAAAACTTATCGATCTCAAAGCACCTCCTGAAGACAATATGCATTTGCTCTCTTTCCAGAGTTAAAACTAGGCTCAGTTAGATGTGGGTAAATTAAAACCAGAGCCAGGATTATCACATATACTAACTTATTTCTGCTGTTATTATAAAGTGCCTTTTAAAATCTTTTTCTTTCTGAAAAATACTAAATTCCTCTGAATCTCAAGACTTCCAGATCTGTAACATGATATGCAGCAGCTTCAATGGCCAGAGATGTAATGTAAATAATGTCAGTATTTCTCCACTATATACTTAGAGTAGTGGAGTAATTGGTGCATACACTGTACCCCACATTAAAAAAAAATTGATCTTTTCTAAGGTAAAGTTCTGTTTTTAAATGTCAGCTTTATCCATTTGAAAGAATATCACCTAGAGAAATAGCTGAACTTTCCTGTGAGTGACAGTGTGCTCTATTGAAATAGACAGGGGGTTTGATCTATGACTGAATTTACCTGGGCCGAGTTCATCCATAGGTATCATATCACGACTCCCAGACTTCTCGCTATCTATAAAACAGAAGCATTGAAAGCATTTGTGTTACATCTGCTATTTTCAACTCTTGGTAGTTTTAAGTTAGTCACAAGAACAGAGAAGCCCGTAAAATACTGAACACAAAGACTATCGTAAAAAAAACCTATTCAATCGCTATTTATTCAGAAAGAAAAGTTTAATCTAAGCTCTCCAGAAAGTACATATAACCCTTACATTTTCGCACTGCAATAAGTAACTCCCTCTCTCAAATGATAACAGAAAAATCAGATCTGCTTGTGACTACATACTGCTATTAATGAGCTTCTCTCTAGGCCTCTCCAGAATAGAAAGAAAATAAGTAAGGGTGCAGCTTCACATGACACACAATCCAATCCAACAGCCTGCTGAGCCAACAAAAAGCTAATCCACCAAGAAAACAAATACTTTATTGTCAGATCAGCAAGCTGATTCTAGTCATCCCTCTGCATAATTTGCCAGATTGGATTGAAGACAGGGAAGGTGAGGTGAAAACAGGCAAAGCAGAGTGGGGCTGGTACATCCACAGTAATCTGAAGTTAACCTAGTTTAAGTGCAACATGACAAACTCTGCCATAGCAGATCAGAGATTTCTAGAAATAAATTTTAACATCTGATGTCTAGAAACCAGAACCAGGTTCTGAGACAAAGCAATCATAATGAAACTAAAGCTGGAGCTATACCAGTGGTCGTACGGTTGCTCCAAGCCTGACAAACAAGCACAGTTCTACCTAGGTTTTAGATAAAACATCTCTAATGAAAACTTACATGATACATGAAGAAGCACTGCCAAAACATGTATTTAAAAAAAGGGAAACAAAACAAAACAAAACCATAAAACAGTACTGAGTCAATGCCCTAGGGGTAAGCTAATGCTAAAGGCCAAGCCCATTTACCTGGCTAAAGACTGGATTTATTAAAACACATTCTCAGAATGGCTGTTCTCATTCTAATTAAGCTCCACACCTCACGCCCATCCCAAATTCTCCCAGGAAGATTGATTTGTTTTCGCAACTTGCATGTAACATCAGTAGTGTGGCTTTCACAAAGGAAGGCTATAATATCCATACAGTTAACAAAAGTGATCGTTTTGGGGACTGTGGGATAAAAAGCACCACATAAGTAACACATTTGTACCCTATCACTTTCATACCATAGGTGTAGACAAATCCAAAAAAGAAGCAGGCAAGCAAACCGCAGCACAAAAAAGCAGTAACGAACAGAACTGACCTTGACTTTTATCCACCAGAGGCAAAGTGCTGTCGTCGTAGCCAGACCTGCCAGCGGCACCTTTGGAACCCTTCGGAGCTGCAGAAACAGACTACAAGACAAAACACATGAAGAAGAATTTGCCACTCTGGCAAATGGAACAAGAAAAATAAATAAAGCAGCCATATGGAGTGAGACTATGGAATGATCCTAAACCCTCCTTCTGCCGATAATATGGCACTGGGGTGTTTTCATACAGATTTGCTGGTGGAATCTTTTTCTTGTCATCTAGATAGCTGCATTGTTAGCCTGTAAAAGCAGCTCATCCTTTCACGAGGAAAGATGAGGACTTTACATGTCAAGAGTAGGTGGCTGCCTCAGGCTGCTAGATGGAATATGTTTGGAATGAGACACAACTGAGAAAAAAAGCATGTTAATTCTTCCTCCAGTAATGCATCTGGGCATCTGGCTTATGCAAGGTGGCATACTTCCAAAAGCAAAACAGCTACATTTCAGACTGAGAAACATACCCAATAAGTATGCATGATGCTCTGATTGAATATACTATAATACACTGTTCTATTACTGAAAAGAACAGAATCTAAGCCCCCAATCTACTAGACATTAATATTAAACTAAGTTAAGGTAGGACACTTTCCACTCAGGCATTCCATAGCTACTAACTAAACCTAAGACCCAACATCTCTACCTGGAAGTGTGACTTGTTCCACCCATCCTTCTGCAGTGCATTTCGTAGCTCTTTATAGCTCCAGATCATCTGAAGAACGTGAGATGCTGCTTTTGTTTCTCTGGGAGACTGGCTGATTTGCAAGATAAAATTAGAGTCTCAAATATCAAGAAATACAAGACTTTTCATATGCTGACCTCTTTCGTACTAAAACGATATCCAGGAAGTACGTACTGACCCTTCCATTTGTAGATGTCATTAACAAAAAATAGATTTCATCCTGCTTGGATTTATTTGGGGTGGGGTAGGATGGAGGGAGGGGAGAGAAAAAAAAAATCAGAGCCATTTTTGAAATCTTCACCCCAGCTTACAACTTCAAAACTTAATGATGCTGCTTCACGCTTTAATTGTTTTTACAAAACAATTTGAGTCAGCGAAAAATAAATGGTTCTAATCTAAAAATGAGCTTTCATTCATTTCTGAGTAAGTCACTACACAAGCACCCTCTATAAGTAATACAGGGCTAGCTTCCTGGTTGGCTTTCATATTTCATAACAATGCCAACCAATGAAGTCTTCAACTATTCTCCCAAAAGTCTGCTGAAAACACACCTATACACATGCTCATTTCTATCTGGCTGAACTATACTTAACTCATACTTTTTTCTAAGACAGTCAGAATAGCTTTCAACATAACCACATAGTGAAAATTTGTCATGTCAAACTACCACCATCAGCCTCTCAGCCAGAATGATTACTACACATCATTAACCATTTAACTTACAAGAAACAAAATTTTGTAACTGCTATTTCAGGAATGAAATGCTGCCACAGATAAAAAAGACTCCTGCTCTGAAAATAAAGGTCATGTCTTCACTGCAAAGGATGACTGCTAAATGCATGCACGTTGCTAAGATGCATCAGGTGAAGAGAAAGCATGTCCTAACATCCCAGGAGTTTTTATTCAACTGACTTTTTTCTTTGCTCAGTTAAGCCTATTAAAGGTCTATACTGATGCTGATAACGCGTTTTTACTGCATATATTAATTGCTTTAGTTGTATCTCTGAAGGGTCAGGATGCTTGTATACTTCCACAAAGCAAAATACTGCTGTTCATAGTGACGTTTTCATGTTTGCAGTGAGTTTTTATGCATTTTGCTTCCATCTATCACTTACCTTGACTTGCTGATAGCTACCAGCTTCTGAATGCCCTGTGTCTGGATCAGAGACCTCGCATTTTCTGAACTGTCAGTAATGATTTCATGGATGGTATTCAACACTGCAACCACTGTATCCTCTTCCAGGTTCTTTGAAGACCTCTGCTGCCTGCTGGGCAAATTTCTTACCAGTTCACCCATGGCATAACTACCTAGATAAGGGGAACAGATACCATTAGCCATTGGTCAACCCTAATAATTTCACCTTCCCATCTTGAATTCTAAAATTCCAGGATTTTGGCCAGGTCGAAAGATTTTATAACACATTGGGAACCTCAACACTATAGCTTAATAGTACATTTATTATTAATTATTTCAAGGTGATTTAGAGTTGCTATCCAAGACAAACTACTATATCATGAAAGCTAAAAGGTACTGGGGGGGAAGAAGTTTTCAGTCTTTATTGAGAATTTTACAGCCAACATTTATCATACTTTTCATTGCCTGAGGCAAAAAGCATCCAATAGCTGCTGCTAATGCCACATATTCATGCTAATACACGCACACAGTTTACTCAACTTAGCCTTGTAATAGGTCTTCTGAGGCAAGGTGCGCAGCCATGCATCTATTAACCTTCCCCCAGCAAATGTAAGAGTATTTCCTCCTGGGTGCAGTTAGCCTTCACAGTACATAGTACTGGAGAAAAACCAAGGAGTCCAGAGTTTATCACTCCCAGAAGTCTGTCTGTACCATTTGCCTAGCTACACGTCTGAACTATTAAAAAGAAACCTGGTGTACTGAGGCAAAATTGCAGCTTGCTATTTATTAGTATCAGCTTGGATGGTGGCCTTAAAACATGTGACCAATACTTCCTGGCCTGACAAGGTTACAGCTTAAACAAGTACCTCAGCTAAATGGACAGACATCCAGAGAAAACTCTGCTCACAGCTGAACTTTCTGATTGCTGCTAACGTGCAGGTGAATGCACCTTTACCCCCTCGGCAGGGAGCTAGTGAGCACTGTGGAAGAATCAAACTTGAAGGAGGAACATCTCAGAGGTAAGTTGTTGAGGGCCTAGCTTCTACAGCAACTACACTGAAGAATAACAAGAAGGGAAGGAGGAATTCACTGGGAGTAAAAAGGGACAGCTTTACATCCAAGCCCATTGTGCTTCCCTCATGCAGCTCAGCACGTCAAGGGGCAAACTGCCACTCCAATCTACGTGGGAGCCACCTGTCTGGAAACACTGTATGCAGCTAGAAGCCCATGTCAGCCAGAGCTTAAGAAAAGGCAAGCAGCCTTTTAACCCACCTAATCCTCTGCACACCCATGCACCCTCCACTGTAGAGATCTACACCTGTTTTTACTCCTGAGTTACACAGATTTCCCTCAAACCATGGCTTGTTGGAAAGGGTTGGAAATACATTCTGAGATGGCAACTCTCCAGTTTGTGGCTATATAGATTAGTCTTAGATACTGCTGATGGAAACTGCATACAAAAGGAGTTCTACTCTTAAAAGAGAAAATGTAAGATCTCTCATTAGCTCTCGCATGTATCAAAAAACTCCACCTGGTAAGAAACGATCAGAAGATACCTATAAGATCTTTATTGCGACGATCCATGGAAAGGTTTCTCAGGGCAATCGACACAGCCCTCACCACCTTATCGGAGTCAGACTGGAGCAGCTCCACAAGCACCGGGAGGCCCCTCTCCTTCCGCACTGTTGCACGGATGTATGTGGACCACTGATTAGAACACACAAGGGAAAAGAAACAACAGAAAGTTTTGTGAATTCACATACCCACTCTTCCCTTGCTCTTAGCATTTCTTTCAGTGCTGTAATTCATTTTTTTTTCTGCAAAGACTAGTTGGTTGTGTGTGCTGATGCATCTACAACATTACCCACCATCCAAGTCCATCAAGCACCAAGGAAGAAAGGATGCAGAAATTCAGCCTGTAACAAGCTGCTGGAGAAGGAGGACAGAAACAGAAAAAAGGTGCATCATCTGCTAGCATCTGTCTGGCACACATCTCAGTGAGAAAATACATCCCGCTGGATTAGACAAAAGAGGTAAGTCGGAAGGAACTGTGAGACTTCTAAAATACGTTACCTTCCCCCACCTGCAATTACATGCTTTCGTTATCTTTCATGATTAATTTTAAAATATACTCTATTCAAGAGAGCTGTGAAGCACCACCCGGCTGATCCCAAGGCTGCTGTTCAGTTCAACTTGCTTGGCAGATCTAGGAGTGACCAAGCACATCTCTGTGAGAACAGCTCAGTTAACGATAGGGATGCTTCAGAGAAGAAATTAGCAGACGCTTTGGAACGCAGTTTCCTGAGAAATCTGACAATCCAATGAATTAAATATCCAGCACACTTAACTATCTAACAAAAGACTTTCCTGAATGCATGTAGCAGCGGTTAAGTGGCTTAAGTATTAAAACTTGCTCAAGTTTCAGTCATCATAAACTCAGTGACACTCCTGCTGCACAAACACCGTCTGTCCAGAAGATACAAAGCATCTCAAGTAGGGAAGTAAAATGGAAGCAACTGTTTGGCATTCCCGCATTCCCTCTTTTTAAGGGAGAAGCAAATGCACCCAGTAACAGTGCATTTACAATAGCATGTAGCTTTGTTTTTAACTAACAAAAAAGAAACAGGAGAAACTAAGGAGAAGACTGCACTCACTGTCCAGTTCCCAGCACTGAGGTTCTGCAAAGCCCCTGCTGCAGCTTCTAGTGTGTTAAAATTCTGACTTTCTGTGAGGATGGAGAGGTACAGTCGAACCACATCTGGCTGGTACAGTAATTCAAAGCCTGTAGATGGGAGAAGAGAGAACAAGGAGGACAGAAACAAAAGAAGCAGAGAAGACAATGTATGACTGAACACAAAACATACCTGTATTTAACAACATATGAGAACAGCCAAGGCAAAATTACACCACAGAAAGAAGATTTTATGTTCAGGGGATTTTAGCTACACCTGTTGAAAGCATACAGGAATTCACTCAGAAGATGTTCATCTGCACTGAAGGTTCCTTTGCTGGTCTTCAGGTTGACAGTTCTCTCTGCTGAAATCTGTGCTCTGCTATAAACTAACTAGCATGCTGAGCACGTGCACGTAATAACAAGGTGACAAAAGGCCAGGACTGTTTATAGGAATGCTTACTTTTTGTCTCTCGACTTTGTGCAAATTCACCTGGCACTCCTCCCCCCCCCCATTCAAAACTATCTCAGTAGCTTTACAGACACAAACTATTGCCAAAGAGAGCAAAATATATGGTCACAGCATCCAACCCCCTTTCGCACTACTGCCTGCCCAAAGAAAGATGCAAGATGCCAAAGTGCCTAGAATGCCCAGTTCATAGGGGCAGGGAAAAAAAAAAACCCACTGACTGCAGTTCAAATATTAGGCGAAGAAATACACCAATGTCATATCACACCAGAGACTGCAACAGATCTGCGCGTTAACAAAACAGCCCCAGAGCCATGAGGCTTTGTGGCTTTGCAGTTTGAGCACGACAGGAATGAGAACTATTCTCATCTCTGCCATGCATTTCCTTTTGTGATGCTGAGCAAGTTACTGATGGTAGCCTCTGCATCTCAAATTCCTCATCCAAGGGATTATGATTTATCCATCTACCCACAGTAAACAGGGGACTCATCTTGGGCAAGGAGTCCATCATCCTAGATGTGACACAACAGGAAAGCATTAGGCACTCTGCAGCACTCTGTCTTGCTAGTTAATTTAACTGAAATTGTATCAGTTATAACAATATAAATCTTTTTTAGAATATATTATTACACTACATTATCTTTAGATTATACAATATTATTACAGGAAACTAAGTGATAGGCTTTTATACAGGATGGCCCTATTCTGTCATTATCCCTTTTCAATTTAGTAGTAAGTTGCTGCATATTTTGAGGCAATTTTATCTATCTTTTTTCCCCTCACTAAGTATGGCATGACACATTGCATTAATTAGCAAGAAAAGGCAATCATCAACTCAAACGACTTGCCAGTCAGATAAAATCTCAAAGTTCGTGGTACTGTTCAGATTATGTCAATGAGAAATTAATACGCCCTAAGATGAGTGTAGAAAGGCAAAAACAATCTATAGTAAACAGACTCATCTGCAGTCACTGTAGCTGGAAAATACTTCTGGATTGATAGTTTTTGGGAGTTTGCATTAAGCAAAATTCAGCAGACATTACCTGGAAAAGTATTCCTGGAAAAAAGAATGACATGAAATAAAACATGAAGGTCTGAACGAGCTTGGGGCATGGGGAAATTTGAGGCTTTTCTTAAGCAGAAGAATTTTTTCTGGATTTGTACACATGCAAAAAATGTTTTTCACGTAACAAGATGCTAAAAGTGTGGCATAATTCAAAGCAAGTTTTCTGCTAGCAAGACAGGAAACCTACACACTCAGATCACTCCTTTTTTTTCAGCATTTCCTCCTCAAAATCACCCATCCCTCTCATATACACATTTCGCAGCACATCGCGCAGACAATAGCATGTACCTACAAGCAAGTAAAATGAAAAATAAAATCCTATCAAATAGGGATTTTCTTGCAAAAATCTCTGTTGCTAAAGAGTATAAAAGACATTGTTAAATGAAAGTCTTATACTTCATATACTAACTTCTGTATTTTTTGTAGTAGTTATTGCTGCAGGATTACGTGAATCAAAATCTCAGAACTCAAAACACTAAACCTTGTATAACACTAAACCATGAACGCAAGGCCGTGTTAACCCCTGGATACATGGCACTTATTTGTCCCACTAAAAATCAAGAAAAGAGATTTTGTCAGCGAAGGATTTCTCTGCTCCATGCTGAAAGACTGATGTGTGCATGAGGATCCATAAGCACTTTCTCTGTTTAACTTCTCACATGCATCCCAGCACACTTGCATGCTTCTCAAACCACTGGATAATTAACCTGCTCCATGTCTGTGATTGGTTTTAATGTCATCACTTGCTTGTTACATGACACTCTACAGATATGCGCAAGCCACAACAGATGGCAAGTCCCACAGGCATCCTGCCAATCTACTCTACCTTTTTTCCTCTTCTCCAATGTCGTCTTCTTGCACTAGGATCATTGCCTTCTATATTGAATGCTATAGTTAATACATGAAGCATGAACAATTGTACAGTTTTTCTCTATACTGCTAACAAATCTGGAATTATTTGACTCCAATATGATCTTCAGATCACATTTTTCCTCTACCAGTTCACAAGATGTGTTGGCAGTTTAAGGATACTTCAAGAAAAACCATCACTACCTGATAATAAAAGAGTACACTATTCCTTTCCTTAATACTAAAAGGCAAAAAATCTCTTAGGATGGTTTATTGGATTTTTGGCACCACTATTTTAATGAAGCTTTACTGAAATGTAAATCAGATCAGCCAAAAAAATGAAGGTAGGTTCGTAAACAGGGAACATTAGTACCCCTCATTTGAGCTCAGACTTGACTGAACAATAAGTAATTCTTTAGTCAGTCTTCTCTGATGGCCTTGTTTGAAATTGCCTATTCATCCAAGCCATACTTGGAAACAGGTCCACAACTTCACCCTTCCTTGTTCTTTAAGTGCAGTCTACAATTTGCCCTTTCGGTTAGTCTGTATGTTCTTTCTTGGTTGGACATTTCTTCCTTAATCTCAGCCCCTCACACCATATGAGGAGTAAAGAGTCCCACCACGGCAGCACTTCTGTACAAGCCCAGCTCCGCCAGTAAGAGGAAGGCAGGAATTGCTAAAAACAAAGTATTATGAATGTCCCTCATGGACGGCTGCTCATTAGCAGAGATGAGAATCTAATAGCAAGAATGTTACTGCTGCACCTGAGGGTTTTTCTCCTCATTGACAACAAGCTGACACTTTTCATAAACATTATAGTCCCCTAAAAAGAAACAAACAAGTTTTGTATTTTCTCCATCTGCCTCTTGTCCTAATGAATCCACATTTCTATTTATAGGACACAATTTGTCTGAATTATTATAAATTTCTTTCCAGTGTTGTGTGGAGGCCTCACACATTTTTCCATGAAGTGCTTTAAGCACATTCCTGGGAAGCACAGCTGGTCTCACTTCCATTAAGCACCTGCTTCTCTTCTAAGCTGATTGCCTTAATTTCAAGATCATCATAATTATTTTTTCAGGTAATGCTACTTTTATGCAAGATATGGCTAACTGCTTATATCATTTTTAAAAACAAGTGAAAAAAGAGGGTCATTAGTGATTAGTAATACATCCAAAAAAAAATCAATTGATTTTTGTTTTTAGAAAGTTGTTTTAATTATAGCCTAGATTTTAGCAGTGCCTAGAAAAGCGTTATTTCTACTGGAATATATGAGACTTTTCTATAGGTTACAGATTTGTTCTGAGTTCAAATCTATACCATTTCCTCCTATAAAAGCACGTGTAACATTTGTTCCTTTTTTCACTGTAAAAAAGCAAAGCAAACAAATCAGCTATATTTGTTTTCGCCTTTTAGAGAAACAGAAAACGTCTTGGGTATTGATGTCGTTGCGAGTGTCAGGCATTTTACAGCATCTGAAGCAGCCCTCCAACCACTAGCACGAACGCATACACAGAGAAAGATCTTTCACACTAGCCCCACTTTCATCAACATGCTGTAGTCTCACCTCCCTGGGAGGGAAAAAAAAAAAAAGAAAAAAAAAAAGAGGAGACTAATTACTACTTTGTATCAGAGCTGCTCAAAACTGGCCAAGGAATTAGTTTCGTGTGAAGTTCACACTATGAAGAGGTGCCAAGTGGATTATCCTTTATTTGCCCACAGAACAGCAACAGCACAGACTAATTTCAAGCGTGAACGGAAAAGGCCTGAGGAATTAGTGGGGGTGATTCACCATTCGCAATCCATTCAACCCTCAGTGTCTGCGCTGAGAACGATGCGGCAGCTGCTGGATCATCTCCTCCACAAACTTGTTTGCTTTTATGTTGGCAGTGTCGATACGGTGCCTATACTTAGCTACGTTCTGGCAATAACAAAATATTGCACCAGGTGCCTTTCCCTGATACAACAGCTTAATCCCAAACTCTGACAACTCTTTGCAGAGAGAGGTTGCCAAATCTATTCCCCTTCACCACCCATAATAAACCACGTAAGGGTTTATTCTTCCCTTACAGGCATGGGACGTGTGTATGCTGGTCAGATGACAGAGTTCTACCGCTGGAGGAGGGATGTGCGGCTTCGTCGTCTATCCTTATAGATACCCTTCCAAGAACTCTGTCTTGTTGTTTCATGAAGAAGCAGATTTCATACAAAGCTGACAGGATGCTAGCAATGCAACGGGGGGAAAAAAGTCCATTAGCCCTAGAAAAACAAAATCACTAAAATGAACTGTGACAGCTGCTCATTCTTGCAGTGCCCACTTGCATGTTTACATCAGTGTTCTCATTCAGATTACTTCTGAAGCCAATTTCTCAACTGCCCCCACTTACTGCACTTAGGTTCCCAACTCAACACCTACTGGTTTCCGTCAGGATGAAGCTAGACCAACAGGTGCACTCCAGGGACGTCCCCAGTGTGTGCGGGCCAGGAATGGAAGTTCAAATCACAAATGCAATCAGACCAGGAGTAGCCTGGAGTGAAAGTTCTTGGCACATTCATGATGCCGGTGGCCTGACACCCATGCCGACCCCTTCGCACCACCGATCGGCTCTTACTGTGCTTCGCCACCTGCTAATGCAGCCATCCGCCGTGCTGGCCGATTCAATGTGCAAGATGGGACAGCCACCGGCAGATGGAGCGAGAGGAGCCCAAACCGCCAGCGCTCTGCAAGGTCACACGCTAACACACTTTGCAGAAAAAGAAAGCAGCTCCTTGAACAACTAGAAAGCTGTTAGCCAAGAGGGAAGGTGGAGGGAAAAAAAAAACCCCGCAAATAATCGTGTCAATAAAAGAAACTAACAGTTAGCTCAATGGATCTTGGACGCCTGCTCCCTTCACCAAAGGGCTGGTAACTGCATTACAAATTGTGTAGGTGGTTGTTTGCAAGTTAAGCAGTTGTAAACCTGAGTTCACAACTATTTTCTGCAGAAACGTTTTCAGAACTTATAAGCAGCAGAACAGTCTAGCAGTTCAGCACCTCCCATTCCAAGAACACCTCACCCTTCACAGTATGGTTTCAGAGTAAATTGAGAAAAACCTAAGCAGGGGGTGGTTTTTGGTTGGTTTTATAAAAACGGTAATTGGGTCCTTAAAAAAAGACCCATCAGCTCCATTCCATCTTTATGCTGTGTCTCAGCATCTGGTGCTCAGTGTGGCTTGAATGTCAACATAAACTTGCAGGTATCTTCTAACTGAAAGACTTAACAGTGGTGCGAATACAGCCAGCTCCAAAAGAGCCAAATTCCTACAGTGATCAATGGGGAACACAGCTCAGCGCAGACAAATGCAGAATACTGAGTGTTGTACAACAGAGAGATAGCAAACTTCTGGATGAAGAAGAAATAAGAGGAGGAGGGTTTTGAATAGTCTCTACAGCTTTCACTTCAAGGTACAGCACACGTCAGGAGACTCTCACTGCGGAGATTCAAATCAAGAATGTTACGTCCAACACTGAGCAGCAGCTCAGAAGACAGAACAGCCTTTGACGAGTGCTGTAGAGAACAGTCAGAATAATATGGGACACATGAGACTCAAATCAGGCATGCAGGAATGTTTAAGAGGAGCTTGTCTACTTAGAAAATGAGTATTATAGTCTGTGACTTTTCTAACTCATCTACTAAGTCACACAGAAGTTTAAAACTATGCCAACTCTCCCCAACTTACCACCTACGCCCACAAAGCAGCAATGCCATGCTAGTTCAGGAGGGAAGCACGTTCCCTCTCCTCCCCCCCACAAGGGCACACCAGGAAAGTCACCAGCACAGCGAGGTGGGGAGGTGTGCAAAAAGCCACCACAGTGAGCTGGCGTGACTGCAGCGAAGACAAAAAGGCACCAAGGAAAGGAAACGAAAGGGCCCAGCAGTGCAGGAGAAATAAGGGCGCCCGGGAAAGCAAGTCACCTTTTGTTATTCCTGTTATTCTTTACACTCTTCAAGCTGCACAAGCTGTCATTGGCGTAGCTCCTCTTACAGAGGATGTTTTGTAAGAATAAAATCGGACTGGTTATATTCCACTTCATGTTCAAAATATATGTAATTTAACAGAGAGATAGCCCAATCAAACACAACCCATTGACCTTGTGCAAGTTCCAGCACTTCTGTTTTCTGGGAGCAGACATTTGGAAGCTAATACAGCTCTCTTTCCAAATGACCTGCAAGCAGTGTTTCCTCCAACAGCATTTGACACACTGCCCAAGAACAAAGGCTTTTTTCAAGTACATGCAGCTAAGTCTCTTGGCAACTGGAGATGTTTAGTTAACAACCTCCTCTCCCCTGTTCACTAATCAGTAGTAAAGGCTCTGGAGGACCACACCTAATAAGGATCTGAATGTCGCTGCAGATAACAGCGCTACCCAACCTCCTAGTTTGAAAGGGGAATGTGCTGTCCCCATAGGCCTGTTAGAGAAGAGCAGGAAATACCCAGGAAGCAAGGTTGGTGCAGAGAAGGGAAAATTGCTCACAGTTGCCACTTAAAGGAAGAAGTGGTCAGCTAGTGACTTTCAGCACATTTAAGCGTTTGTAGGTCACCTTTGGGGGGGGGGGAGGTTGGCTGGTTGTCAAACAGCACTGATACAAACAACTTAACTTGCTTTGGATCCGAAGTTAACACTGAGCCCTTTGGCTGAATGTGAAAGAGATGGTTCATGTAACTAGGCTCCCCCCCGCCCAAGTTCCAAATGGCTTGTATCTGACCTTGGATTTTTTAAGTACATTACACAAAACGTTAACACTTGCTTTCTTGCCAGTTTCTCTGATGCAAAGTTATTTTTATTTGCTTGCTTCTCAGTGAAGACTGAATATATGTTGTTTTAAAGAGAACAGGATAGACATGCTATTCTAAAAGAAAGTCTGTTTTGAAACACAATTTTTACTTTTTGAAATGTGATTTTGTACATCCTGTTTCTCACATCCAGCCCTCTTGGAGTCTCCTCTGTATGTGCAACATCTCAAACAGGATGTGTTTAGAAATACGGGTACTCCTTCTTCCGTAACAGCTTACCATGACATTTGCAAGCCCCTGAATATACTTCAGGCCCTGCACAACCAGTGCAAAGTGTCAAAACGGGACATGGCTCAAAATCCCAATCTTACTATTGTCAGAGGTGCACTGCCTCCGCAGGGTCTCACAGCATGACACCAACTAGTCTTGCTGGTGTATTTACTCATGATTGCTCTGCTGTATCACAGTTACTTAAAGATAGAGGTGAATAATCCCCTGCTTGGAGAAGTTCTATGTGTTTGTTGTAATCTTACGGGTTGACATTTACTCTGACTCATCCATTACAGTATTTTAAGGCAAAAGACAGATCAGGCTTATCAGACTAGTGATTTCAGCAACTGCAGATCAATACAGTAGGAAAGCAGCAACACACATGCTCCTAGTTGCAGCCAATCTTACTTGCTGCCTTCAGGGAAACTTCTTCTTAAAGATTTCAGGTTGGACACGTGCCTCTGACAGCTGATAGCAGAAGGACACTGGCCACAGTGATGATGCAAATTGCACTGGGGACTTCTTAAACAGAGAGCAATTTGGCCCATGCATACAAGATCAATACCAAGCATGTCATTGATCACATATTTCCCTTGGAGGAAAAATCTGAATTTTTGAAGGCTAGGTCTGCTACACAGCAGGAATATTAGAACAATTACTTTAGCATACAAAGTCAAACACCCATGCCAATTCTTTTAGATCTCAATGCTACTGCTGACACGTCTGTTCCTATCACTGCCAGGGTCCAGAATTACACTTGAATGACTTTGGGTTTTTTTCTCCCTGAAAGGACCCAGATGGCAGTGCCTGGTGACAAGGCACACACTCTGAGGGATGTCTCCTTGTGTGTGGTATGACACAGCTCTGTTTTGTCACCCCTCCTGTTCAGTCACAACAATTGCGAGGACTGCAAAATCCAAGCCGGAAATAAGAAGCTTGTCCAGCCCATCTGGCTTCTGGTGATTGAGCCAGCTACACAAGCAGAAAATGTGGAACCTCAGGGAGGTGTCAATGTGCAGCGCTCTGTACTCTAAGCACAAGATAAGAACAGGTGAGGATGCCACAATAATCAAACTCCACAGTGCAACCAAAGACAGCTCCCTACCTGCAACTCTGAAAAGACACAGCAATCGGGTGAAGCTAAAGAAAAGCCTCCTTTGATACAAGCTGTGTGGAACTGATCCTATTTCCTAACAGAGATTTTTTTTTTTAAAAAAAAAAACAAAACAAAACAAAAAAAAAAAAAAACAGAAGAATCTCTTGACTAGAATTTGCTTACTCCCTGCCTTGGTAGGGCTTGAACTTGCTGGTTTTTGGAACATAATAGAAGCTTATTCTATTTTAATCAAGCTTCCCCAAAGGAGAAAAAGAAATAGAAAGATGTTTGGCAGACATCATGAGGATTGGGAAATTGGGGAAAACTGTTCCTTTTCACATTACATAAACAAATGTGGTTTTATTATTGTACATGTGTGTATACATGCCAGAACATGTGCGCTTATAAGGACTTTTCCTTAAACTGAAAACACCCCAAACAGGATAAAGACATTTTCCTTAAAACTGACACCAGCAGATGGGACTCAGGATTCACACACAGCTCAGTAAAAGCATGCTACTGCTTTTCTGATCATAGCTGCCATATGAGGGAGCTGAACAGAACTGAGTGTAAGACAGACTATTTTCACTGGCTTTACTTGTACAGATGCCTAATTGTCCAGTCCAACTGTCGGAAGGACTGAGCTTACTGTATAAAATGCATTCCTTAAAGAGAAAGAGGCTCTCAGTGATTCTCTAAAGGAATATTCATAAAAATCATACCACAATTATGGCCGCTAATAAAAGACAATGGGTTGTTTTTAGTATCTTACCAACACATCCAAGAGATTCATAACACAAAAATGTCTCCAAACTTGAGTCATCAAAGCAAATCAAGGGGACTCCTTCCTTTCAGTGGAGGCTGCCTGGATCTACCATTTTCTTCCGTTCTTTTGTGTGTTTAACTAAGGCTCATGTGTTCCAAATCTCACTTTTTTGGCCTCAAGCCCCTGTCAAACTCAACTTTGCAGTTCCAGATGCCAATCAGCTGCTTTGACTCTAGGAGGCTAATGAGCTTTTAGCTTCCTCCCAGCTCAGCAGTAGAAGTCTGTCTGCAGAGAAATGTTTGCTGCAAAAGGAATCATATATTAGTCCTTGGCTCCATATGCCACTTAAGTAAATCAATTTTATTAAAAAGATTCTGACATTATTCAGAACTGTTTAGATGTTGGAACAGCTTTATATACTTACTGTCAGAAAATCCCAGGAAGTAGGCACGCATACAAAAAGGGTAGAAAGACTATGAAAGATAGATGGAAGAAATCAAAGAAAAAAATAATTGATAGTGTTTGTTTAGTTGAAATATCCACACACCTTGGGACATTAAGTAACAAGTCATGCAAGAAAAGTGGGGAAAAAAAAAACAGAAACCCCTATCTCACCTCTGCACACCTCTAGCATCTTCTTTCCCATCTCCTAGTGGGACGCACTGGATCACACGACAGGGTACGGCCCCACTAAGAGCCCCCTGGGGTCCTCTCCACTGCTGCTTGGGCTACGTCGGACACAGCGGGCTGGTAAAGCAGAGCTCACGCGGGCCACAGAGCAGGAGAGGGGCCGCAGAGCTACCGCGCAGAGCTGGAAGATGCTGCCTCAGGCGGGCGCCAGCTGCCCGAGACAGGACACCTCTGCCCCCACCTCCAGCGCTGCGTTTGCCGCTAAGGCAAGGCGGTGGCCACCGTCCGTCAGTCTGACCGGCGTCGGAGGGGACGATCCCAGCGAGCGGCCACCGCTTTGCATGGGTGCGGCGGCCACGGATCCACGCTGCGGAGCAAACCGGCAGCTGCGGGCCTCAGCAGCGCGCACCGCCCTCCTCCAGGCCTCGCGGGCGCTTCTCCTCTCTACGAGGCCCGCGGAGAGCGGGCACGAGGGACACGCAGCCCTGCGCCGGATCAGCCCTCTCTGCCTTTATTCGCGTCGGACACTGAAAACTAGCCATAACCAGCAAGGCAAAAACAAACCCGCCGTCGCCAGGGGATTTTCGGCAACAGGATTGCTTCATCGGGGGTGGGACCGTGGGGGTTTCCACTGACTGTGCTTCACGCCCTGCCCTGCTGCCAAGGGACTTTCTGCTCAGGTCTGAGTGGCTGCATGCTCCTGACAAGCGTTTGGATGCATCAGCGACGGGCGCAGCTTCAGAGCTGCGACGGGCAAGCGTCAGCAAACAGCATTTCCACTCAGGCTGGCGCCTGTCAGGCTCTCCCCCTCGCAGCCTGCCTCAGCTTCATCTTCGGCACCAGGCGAAATAAACTGCAAGAACAAAACAAATCTTACGGAGCTCTCACACTGCTCTACGCTTGGAAGCCGATTTGAAAGCTTTTTCATGGGTTATTCATGCTTCACAAGAATCTACTTACACTTTTGCTTCTCATCGTGATTTTTATGTGTCGTCTCATAAATGGTAAGTCATTACACAGCTATTTGGTTATTCATATTAATATAATTCTGCTGCTCGTTACAGGCATGTCTGCTTAAGGCAGTGAAGGGCAGCACAACTTCCTCGCTCTTGACTTTCTACAGAGAGAGGGAAGGATAAATCTGCCTGTTCTCCAGTGGACCTACCTTCACAGCAACATCAAACACTTCAAAACACTTGAGGTAGGAAAGAAGTATTTGGACATATGCAACTAACTGGTTTGGGGAAAGGCTATCAGAATCGAAGCCGAGAAGTTAGCAGATCTGGACTCAGGCTACGGAAAGGAAAGGTGAGGGATGTTGCAGCATCAGGCCTGATTTTGGAAGCCTGTTTACTTTGCTACAGACAGAGTGCTGCAAAGTTGCCTGGAAGAAGAGCTACACTGTCAAAACCACAGTGTTTTCAGACACTTACAACCACGAGGCCAACACTCCTCCAACCTTATACAAGGCAGTTCTAAAGCACTGTGTAAGCAAGTAGAGAAAAACTCCCATACATCATTAAATAAATCGTTACATGCAAATCTAAACACATCCTCCAACCCTGTTTGTGATGCAGAATTACTAATTAGTTCCTGCTACAGCTTCCAAAGTCAGAAAGTGTGTTTCAATTCCTCTCTTCATTTCACGAAAGTTGCCACATGTACCCAAAGGAAGCCCTGTACCTCTAAACCTCTCTCAGTTACAGTCACTATGCTGCTGTCAGGCATCTCCCAAGTATCCAAGAAAAAAACATGACGTTTTCAACATCAAGTGCCTGTCAGATCAGTGTGGAAGCAACATGAAAAGAAGATTTTTCTTCAAGTTATCAGATTGCATCCCAGATTTTCAAGGTACAGTATCTGGTTACTTAATTCCTATGGATTTCAGCATAAGCTAGGAACTTATTGCCTTGAAAAATAGGGTTTTTCCAGACATCCTCAAAGCACAGTCTCTAGGCACTGGCTGCAGATGGTGAAAGGCAAGGAAAGCATATGCTGTTGCTCTCATTTGAATGTGGGTGCATGAGTATGTACAACATTAATAGGGTGAAGTGGGGCAATATTCTCCTCTTCATTCTCTCCTTCTCAGTATAACTGCCTTGCATGCACCAGTCACAAATATACAGTTTCATTAGGAAAAGATGCTATGTAGTTTTAAAAATGGTCTCAGTAGCAGATTAATATAACATTAATAAAAGCATTCTTAAAGACCAAAATCTCTGCTTTCCCAGGGGCTGGAAGGCAGTCTGGTTTAGTGGATAGAGAATCAAGCTGAAATTCAGGATAAATATTTCTGGATCAGGACCTATTAATACTGATTTACTACACAGCCTTGGACAAAGTCATATCACTAAGGCCCCTGCTCCCTCTCCCTACCCTATGTCCATCTTTGTCTACTTAGCGTGAGTTTACACCACCATCAGCAGGTGGTGGTGTACCTGCAGATATGCAGGTTTTGGAAAAGACCTGCTTATCAGGATTTAACTATTAAGCAAAGCTTTGCAGAGCTGCACAAATCTAAGTCATACATGTCTTTGCAAATTATAAGTTCTAGGTACTATCAGTTTACCTGCAGGGAAGCACTCTCCTGGAAGCAGCCCTCATTTAATTGAATAAATGGGATTAGATTCTATGCTCTTAACATCAACACTTTCTCATTCCTTGAGAAATCCTGAACACAATGCAATGCAAGTAACACCTCAGTCGTTCTTGACACTACAAATCTCTGCTCTTAGACTTTTCTGTAAGGTGCCTTTTTGTGCTCTGCTGTGATCACTAGCTGATTTTATAAGTCAACACACGAAATATCCCTGAAAGGGGAGTGGGAGATCTGCATTTGCAAGAGATGCGAACTTCAGTTTCTTAAGTGCTCCAAGGCCATTGGGACACCATAGTTAAAGCAGATTGTTTCGCTTGATCTTTTCTTATCTCTGTCCTTTCACGTTTGTGGTCAGTTGTTGGAGATGCTTTTCTCCCTCATCATTTTTAAGCTCTCAGCAGAACAAAACACAATTATATGCTCAATCACAATTACTGCTTTGAGGATTGTGATTTTAGAGGTCTCAAAACAAAATCATTAAATACCCTTCTTGGCTTTGTATTAGATGGACATGAAGAACTGATGCTCCCAAATGGAGTGGGTTTGCTACTTAGCTTGTTAGCATGAGCTAGCAAGAAAAATACTGCTTTAGAAATCGGGAAACCTCATCTCAGCTCCCAGCTCTGCCACTGATACTCTGTGCAACTCCGCACAACTCACTTCAGTAGTCTGTCCCCATTTCCCTCCCATGCTATTTCTGTCTTACCTATCTAAATTTGACAGTTCAGGGAGACTGCCACAGTACGTCAGGTACTTACACTTTACTCGTGTCTATTGGTAAAGTTACAGAAAATCAGCTTGCTCTAAAGGAACCCTGGAAAAGCAGCAATATATTCAGAAAAGTAAGGAGAACACACAGCATGCAAAATATGACTAGACTGGACATAAGGGAGAGAGATTGCTCCTACTATCTTCTCCTCCTGGATAACATGAACCATGCTCTATTCCTATACATGTGAATAACATTTTATGGTATTGTAAGCTTCCAGTTTTTCATACTATCAAGACACAGAAAATTCAGGCCTGATACTAATCTGCCTGAGAAGCAGAAATAAAATGTTTTCCTTTGTACCACACACTGATCAATATTCACACTGATAACATGAAAATGCCTGTGTCAGCAATCAAACAAGCAATCTTTTTGGGCTCAGAGCAAATAAGAGTTGGGCTGAAATTGCTCTCCAAATCATGCAGAGATAAGCAGGTTTTGTTTGTTTTTAAAGGAAGAAAAATAAAAGAGCAGCTTGACAGGTAACTAAGTGTCTATTTTACAACCTAAAATGACTGCCTCATAGTTCAAGGTCATTTTTCTTCTGTCCAATCAGAGGTATATGGCACATTAAGCCATATCATTCCCTGTCATGATGGAGAACAGGGGGAGTTTTTAAGCCTATGTAGCGCTCTCAGGGTTATAGAAATAAATGTGGCTTATATAGCACTTTTTACACTCAAGATATTTCAAAATGGTTTATGAACTAATGAGTCAGACAATAGGACTGCAGCAGATATGTAGGTAAGTGCACTAGATGTTAATGCTGAGAGAACAGAAGTTTTATTTTTTTTGATTTTTGGATTTGTCTTTCTGCAAAACACATCTTCAGCTTTAGCCTGACTAATGAGCACCAGTAACTTTGGCAATTAAGAATGCAGAGCTAATTTGACATTCCATTTTTTTTTATTTTCAGATTAACTCCATGATTAAAGCTCTCCATTAACACTAATAAAAACTGTTCAAGCTTAAGTGGAAAAATGCTAGACCCTTGCTGCATGCAGTGCTCCTCTTGGCTGCATTATAAGCAAGGCCCTCCCTGCTACTGCCTGATCTCTAGCCCTCAATTTGTGATTAATTCACAATCACACAACTATTCTATTTTTGTTGCCCCTTCATCTCCCCCATCATTAGCTGTTTCAAGCACACTCTCCAAGACTGATTAATATCAGCATTGTGAGGACTCTCTGGTTTACTGTGCTGGCACCAGAACAAGTACAAACAAGTAAAAAAACTTACCTGTTTTAAAAGAAGCCATATCTTGAAAAATGAACACAAGATCAACCTAAGATGCATTTTGCATACATGATCCTTTCCCAAGCTCAGTGGGCTCTCTCATTCTTTTTCCCATCTGAGTCATCCATCCAGCCTCTATGAATGATGCTGGTTTTAGAAAGCCAAGTAAAAACTATGCTGTCTCTGTGCAGATCAGACTTTTGTTTGCTGACTTTGCAATCAGGTAGCACAAAGTCGCACAGAACAATTAGTTTGAAAAAGGCCTTAGAAGGTCACCTGGTCCAGCCTCCTGCTCAAAGCAGGCACAGTACTGAATTTGGACCAAGTCACTTATGGCTTTGTCCAGTCAGGACAAAGGGACATTAACCTGCATTTTTGCAGGCAACAGAATATTAGCCAGGATGTCCACAGTATCCCAGACAGAGGATTTAAGAAAGATTCGAGAGATATTACTTTAGGGCCGAGTTTTGAACGCATCTGAGTCACATAGGCTTCTGAGAAAGCTATCCACATTCCTATTATCCCTAAAGGCATAGACTTCCTAACACTCAGAGCTATAACTGCTTCCTTTACTTATTCTGGAAGTCTAGCAAGGGATTTAAACCAACATTATACCATTTTTCTGCCTCAGCTGTTCTGAAACTTTCTGCTGTTCTCTTAACTTGTCAAGCAGCTGCATCAGCAGCTCTTCGCTGCAGTGCTCTTGATAGACACTAGAGACAACCGTAATTTTGTGCAACAAGGTTTTTGTAATCGATTTTGACATGAAATTTCATTTCTAAATTCTGACAGAAGCAGAGTTATTCTTCCCTGCCCTTTGTGCTAATGCTGGCTGGAGAATCAGGACAACTTTCTGATCTTCATCCCTGTTCAAAGTATCATCTTATTTTTTACCCTTAAGATAAAAAAGAAAAAAAAAGGGGGGGGGGAACATTGTTGTTTAACTGTGAAGTGACATGGCAGAAATTTGATATAATCCAGCAATTCTGGATGGATGGAATTTTTCACTGCTGCAACTAAGTCCCAAGACTGAGGCAGCTACAGATAGGTGGGAAAAGCACCTCCCCGCCAGCTCTTGTTTTCATTGCTAGCAGACTTGCTTGGCACATTCTCATTTTATAAGTAGTTCTTGAGCATCATCTGTATAATGAGCTACGCTCTGTAATAACAGGCACTCTGTTTTAGAGTAACAATTATAATTGCTTGTAGAATAGAAATATTAAATGAGACATGCAAAAACATATACACAAACTAAAGACAGAAGGAGAATGTTAACCTCTCAGCAATGCGCAAGTAGTATATGGAAGACTGAGAAGAAACTTGATTAACTATCACTTTCCAACACTATTTTATCATCAGAAATGGTAGCCAAATACAAAGGAAACACATGCATGATCAGTGGTTAAGACCTTGTTAACTGTCACTGAATTGCCTGATAGCACATATGGCTTTAACTAAAGTAAATGCAGTAGCTATGCTGCAAAAGTTTCAAAGATGTAAAGTTATTTATAGGTTCCTGTATATAGGAAAACTATATAAAGCACCATATATAATACAAAGTTTCCCTTAAAAATAAAGTACAGTATGCATAGCTAGAATACTAAGCTCTTTATAGTATTATGCATTTTCAAAATGCGTGGCTTTTGAATTCTCAGTCCATTCATACAATATCCCACTGGAATAAGCCACTATCATCCATCCACCTTTAACAAAAATTGTGTCCACAGTGAAATTTTTATTAAAATTTTGTATCACTGCACTACTAACAACAGTTGTGGTACACAATACTTTGGCAGAAACTGCTCTTTTTACTAACATTTCACATACACTCAATCTGTATTGGTCATCACAGCAGCAGTGAAAACACCAGTAATTATTCTAGTGATGGCAGTGGAAATAGAGAGACACATTATGAACAAGTTCAGCAGAGCCACAGCATCTGAATGCAATTAACTTGCCCAAGGCCACTCAGCAAGTCAGTAGCAATGAGTAATGCGTAGTCGTATGTGAAATCAGGTCTTCTTTACTTCTAGCTCTGTCTTTTGCTGAAATCTCAAATCACTCCATCTCCTTAGTAGTTGCCGTAATTACTATGTGCTGCAGCAGAGTGCCTGCTGTTTGGTTTTTCATAGGCTATTTTATTATGCAAGTACATATAGGCTGTTCTAGTTTAAGATGTTATAACCACATGCATTATAAATCTCATTTTCTGTGCATTTATAACTTGGCTGCAAATTCACATGAATCTGGAAAGGGAATTTACCACCTGGGATTCTTGTCTTTTGAAGATACTGCTAGTTATTACAGTAGATCTATATTCTTGGGTGTCAGCCTCAGGCAAAAGGGAGCTGGAAAATGACTACTGAAGTTATTTTATAATCCCATGAAAGTAACAGGTCGAAGGACCTAAAGGAGGAGAGAAAATATCTTGTCTCTAACCACCGGCTTTTCTCCTACATGCACAGATGTCTTAACAATCAATAATGCAAGAGAAGGAAAGGAGGAGGAACTGCTGTGGATGCCTGTTCCCTTTTTCCAAGATAACTAAGTACCTTACAGGTGAGCCAGTTTCTTCTTGTTCAGAAGGAAGTGTTTAAAGCAATTAAGAAAGATGTCTTCTCAGCTCATCCTACATGTCACCACTTAACTGTTACAGGAAGTAGAAATAGTAGAGAAAGGAAAACACGGGAGTATTGCTCTAACCAATAAACAAAACTGAAACAGAGACAAAAAATGGATGGGTCAAGAACAACCTCCTGACTTTACAAAGAGCTTCATGTTCTCAACTCTACGACCAACAGACAGAAATAACTTCTCGTATCACTACTACAAGGCTAGTAAATACAGAATCCCTGTGCAAAGGGAGAGCTGCAGAGAGAAGGGAAGGGACACTAAGTCAACACACAGGATAGAAACAAATGTTGGGAATCTCTCCGCTGTAAAGTTTTCGTAAGTGACCATGGTATGGCCGCATAGCTGGAGCTAAACAGCTCCAATCACTCCTCCTCCTACCCCTCCCAAACATTTTCTCCGCTTTCCTCTCAGCTTAAGTTTCAAAGCTACATAATCCCCAAACTGAGACATCTTCATGCTATAAAGCATCCATACTGGCGGGTGGTGGTGTTACAGCTATGCGACTATCACAGCAGCACTTGAGCAGCTCAGAACTTCCAGACCTGAAAGTAAAGTCTCTCAGCTGGACCACCTGTAAGATACTGCAGTCACACAAACCTTGCCCTTCTCTGTACTGCAGCAGCATCGACTTTCCTCTTCCACAGATGCCATTTTATTTCTCTGTTACATTTCTCCAGGAATCTACAGTGCCTCATTTTCTAAATATAATTCTTCCCTGCATGTCCTCATGGACAAAGCAAGGGGCTGGAAAGCAGTGCCCAGAGCTGCAATGTTGAGGCATTCTCAGAGCAAGAGCGCAGTAATTTTACAGACATGGTAGCAATTACTAGAACTCAAAGCTGAAACTATTCTTCACATTCCTGAACAGACAGAAAACACCAATCTCAAATTACTCTCACATGATTTGGTGGAATAACTATTTAAACCCACACAGCAGAACAGTGAGAGTCTCAACAGCATTATTGTACACAGTTAATTGCGTGGGGTTTCAGACATACCATTAATTTTTCTCCCAGAAAAATCTGTCCTCAGAGTCTCTGAAGCAAGAACATTTTAGGATAGAACGGTATTAATGAGAACAAAGAAATAGCAACAGAATTTGAAACACTCATACATGCCTGAGAAAAACAAGTTTGAACTCCAAGTCCTTTGAGTTTGAATACCCCTGCAAAAGTAATCACCATGAATATACAATACTAGACAGTATTCACATGAATGCAAGCGATCGCATCAACCAGTGCTGACAGTAAAGTTGAAGATAAGGCAGATAGTACATCTGCCAACTCAAGACAACACAGATCCTAAGACAAGGCATGCATATGTCTGTGGATAACTAATATATTTAGTGGTTGACAAACCCCATCCTAAGTAACTACTAAATGAACACAATTGTTCAAGCTTCTCTTACAAACATTGCTTACATCACCTCTAGAGTGAGAGGTAGCTAAAAGGACATAGGCACCTGAAGAAAGCCACATTTGGCCTATAATTAGATAGTAATATATCAAAATAAGCAGACTATAAGAGAACCTTAAGCACTCAATGATAGTGAAAAAGCCTCACATAATTAATTTCCCTCAATGAAGATTTGCTGACTGCTACGCAAGAGTGCCCTTGATTTTGTTGCATCCAGGTTTTAGCAATATAATGCAGTATAAAAACATACCTGCGCCCTTTACGTATCTGCTAAAGTCCTATTGCAGCACCATGCACCAAGATAAAAGCCCAAGAGATATTCTTTAGTGGCTGCTGTTTAAAGGTTTGCCATGATAATCTCTGTAGGACACAGCTCAGCTTCAGAGTCTGCAGCTGGAATTGTGTTCCATGTTGCACATTTTCAATCTTCTCAGTACCCTTCTGTGGATTAATCACAAATGACCTTACTTTCAGCACCCTTCTCAAAGGCTTATGGTGCCCATTAAGTGCCTACACTCTGCACTCTGCTCTAGGTTCCAAGACAAAATATAAAGATAACCCGTCTCTCCACCTACTACACCTGCACAGCAGCAACTTCAGAAGATAAAATCCTGGGTGTCAGAATTCTAAGCTGGCCTCAAAGTAAAACTCTTAATTTAATGTTAGTTTAATGTTCAATCTTCAGATAAGGAGTTGGAGGGCAACAGTGAAGTTGACCTAGCCTTCCTTGAAGCACAGCATCCTCCACAGAGATCAGAATGGCACACTTTCACTCCTTCACTTCCTGAAGGAAGGGATGCTTTGTTAAAAACCCCAAAGCAGGCACTGCGTGACTCTCGGAGATCTGGTAGTTGCTCTGCAAGGGCACAGACATAACACAAATACATTGGAACCAACTAATCTACTACACGTCTGCTGCCAAACATTTACTGAAATCACTCTTCTGGATGTAGCTGCTTGCAGTTGCCCCTTCACGCCCCAGGCTTCTCAGAAGGTGTGCTAACATAAAATGTTAGCTGGAGGTGCTGGCTGGGGTTTCTTTTCCTTCTAACTACTTTTCTTCTTACATATAAGAGCTGCTACATATGTTCTCAAATCCATTTATTGTCATATTTTGTGCCAGATTATCAGATTCTACTGACTTCCCACTGTATTCTCAGTGGATGAAAACAAGGGAAAAAAAAAAGAACATAGGTACATGAGGGTAAAACAAGTTATCTGGGGAAAATAGCTGCTTTCAGCTAGTTAAATACTTGTTACACATAGGCTGAGGTTGTTTTGTAAACATTATGCTACTGAGTTATGTAGAAGGGAAACAAAGGTCATACCACCTACAACATGTTTCCAAGGCCAAGCTGTTCAATATTTGCTACCTGAGCAAAAACAACGAGGAAGGAACAACCTGTAAGAGTTGTGCTAATGATTATTTTATTCAACATCTGCACAGCAAGGGGGGCTTACCAGAAGATAAAAGTGTGAATTAGTAGCTGCAATGATTGCTTGAACAGCAAAGTCCAGCAGCTCCATATGGTTATGAAACAGAAACCTACCCAAAAGAACCAACTGATCTCGTCAAGAGGCAGCGAAGCCTGAGACTAGTTAGCGACAAGAAACATCATGTCAACAGAACGGCATTTGTTCAGCAGGTTTCAAAGTCAGCTGCCCCTGCAAAGCCAGGCAGACCCTTCCACTCATTCCTTCTCCTGCCTTTTTGGCAAGACTTCATAGGTAGGAATTGCAAAACATTCCCTGTTAAGTGCAATTCTAGAGCAAATTTCCCCTAAAATACTCTGGAATATGTACTGGGACTAAGCCTGATCCAGAAGACAAAGCAAGATTTTCTCATGTCTGCAGACAAGTCATCACCATTCATCACTGCCCACCTTATCTAGAGTTTACGACTTGTGTAAAGAGGAACATCTTTGCGGGAATGATCTTCTGTTTTATGGAGGCTTTATCAAGGTAACTATTGATGATAGAATTTTGTACTTCATTTAAAATCCATGCTAACAGACTAGCCATTGATCCCTCTCCATACCTGCCCCATAAGAAATGCACATATCAAAAGACAAGGTGCCCCAGTGCGTCAATATAGGCTACACCTTTTAAAAGCTGGCATCCTGTTGCTTAAAAAGGAAATAATCACTGTAGTATAATACACTTGGTATTAGTTCTGACTGCTCAGATTGTCACATCAGAAGCAACAGGAAGCTATTTCAGATTCATTCTTTTCACCGGAAGACGACCTGTTAGGGTAAGAATACAATACAACATAATAATGTCAACTGCAACCTGCTCCTGCACCTCCAATCCACATTTCAGCTGCATCCCTCCCCATATGATTCTTCAAACCCTTCAGTTTCAGCCCTATACTTACAATTTATGTCATACATAATTAATTTTAGCAGCTCCATAAAGATCACAAATAGAGCTTCCATCTGTAGTTCAGCACCAAGTTCAGCATGCCAGAAAGCAATCTAGTGCCATGTTTCAACCCAGCTTTGAACAAACAGGTGGTTTAACATAAGAATTGCAAAAGGTGACGAAAATAAAAGCAGAGTATGCCAAAAAAATTAGATTTCTGCACTACAAGAAGTCAGCTACAGAAAGGGTGCATATGGAAGAAAGGAGAAGCCCACTGGTGACCACATCATGAAGTTGTAGCAGATGCAAGAAAAAGTTAGAATTTGCATATATCACGCTGGAAAAAATTCGCAAGGGCAAGCTGCATAAGGGAATTCTCCTATCCAAGGTAATAAAGTTTTTTTGACTCAAAGCACTGGAAGACAGATGAGCAACCTTTTACTGCTCTGTAAATTATGAAAAACACATGGGACCAAAAATGAATACTCTCCTAAGTAAAGCAACAGAAAGAAGAGATATTTAATAATTCCGATAGGAATTCTCAACATCGTGCATAAAGTACTTAGAAGCTGTTAGTACAAGAACATGTTACCTGCTCTCACAGAGGGGACCTTCTCAGTCCCTCAAACCACTTCCACTGGCAGGCACAGGAGGGGTATGGATGGCACCATTAATCAATCAGTACTACTCACTTATTCATAACACAGCAATCAAAATTAATGATTGAGGGGACTCAAAGGGCAGGTGAATGCTTGAGTCAATGTGTAAAGATTTAAAGAAAGCAACTTAAAATAGCAGTGAAGGTGAGAACAGCAGCTATTCTTAATTACAAATCTAAAGTCAGGGTAAAGCTTTAGTGAAGTTTCTCTCCACCATCACACTGTTGCCTTTAGCTGAAGACAAATTGCAAGCATTTTTGTAATCCAGCAAGTTAAAGTCATTACCCTGACAGTGCCAGGAAGTCTAATTTCCTGGAGCAGTAGCACAAAGATTTATAAGCAAATTTAAACACTCACCTTCTGGAATAGAAAATCTATCACCAGCATCAGGCAATATGGGAAGTGAATGAGTATTTGTGATAACAGCAAAGCAAGAATTCACCTGCTGACAAGTTCACCCAAATCTCATGCCCTATCTGTACAGGCTGCTGACCAGGGTAAAAGCGTACACACAAGGCTGAGCTTTCAGATACATGCAACTTCTCTGCTAGGACCCTGTTAAAACAACACAGGCTTGTTCAACCACAAGCAGTTTATGCTTAAACTCCCATTAAAATACAAGCTTAAAAGAATGAAAATGGAAAAGATAAATTAATAAATATTTTAACAACAGATTTAAAGGAGTTAGTTCACCTACTAGGCTGAAATGAACCTGAACATGTCTCTTTTTGCCTGAAAACTTTTAATTCCCTAAAAAGGTGAACCACAGCTGAACTTCCTTTTCAATATCCAATACTACAGTATCCAGTTTTATGCCGTTAGATGTACGCGCACATAAGAGAGCCAATAGCTTGCTTGATCCAAATAGGACATGGCTTGGGATTTAATTAGTATTAACCAGCTGATAAAAAGCAGTTCTGCTCTTCTGGACTTTCCTCCACCCTTATCCTGACATCGATGAACAGAGGTGGACAAGCCAACACCTTCATATCAGGAAGATTAAATATCACAATCTCTATCGTGTTTTTAGAGGGCTGACACATACCAATGCCAATTCCTTTCAGGAAACCTTATCACACACTCTGCCATTTGAGACATTGCTGCTTTCCACAGCACAGCTACGAGTAATCCTGATCTACCCTGCAACGCACGAGCGTTGCACTGTCACTATCTGCTCAGAAATAAGGAATTTGAGAACAAAGCAAAGGAACTGCACTACCCTATAAATTTAATACGCACACAGGAGAAATCCACACTTGCACGTGGTGGTGCAGAAAAGAGTACAGCGCAGGGCACTGGAGACCCCACTGTCAGTGACCTACTTTGTACCGGCAAAGGGATTTTAGCAAGACTGTTTTTCCCCACAGAAGCAGGAATTTTTCAAAGTACTAAATTTAGTGAGGTCCCAAGCACAGCAATCGTAATTTCTCGTCAATGCTGTTTCCCTTTCTCATAAGGCTCTATCCAAACTCTTATCATTTCCCAGAAAATTTACTCTCCCTCCCTGCCTGTCAGAAAAATGTGCTCCCTCCAACAAAGAGGAAACAAGCAGCTTTTCTTCCCTGATCTTTCTTCATGAGGACAGCAGTGCTCTGGCCATGGTCAGAGCACATATAGATTATTATTATTATTTTTAATGAGACAGCTTCTGAAAGCACTGCCAGCTCTCCCATCCAACATTATACAGTTTACTACAGATAACAACCCTGAACTAGAATCACTCCCCAGCTAGAATTTATGTCCCAGCCTAGGACATAAAAGTATTAGAGGTTTAGAAATGGTTTAAGGGCTGCTCAAACTCTGTCCTGCAGCATAATCTGATTTCCATAAGAAAAACCTCACCTACAGAGAACAATCAAAAGAAAAGGAGATTCTAGATCATCATTTTGAAATAAAAGACTTGCCTTAATTCATATCCATTCTTTTCCAAAGGAACAAACTAAAACCAAACCAAACCCAACCCTATCATTTAAGCTAGGTAATAACCACAACACCCTTTGGTCTCCTCGGGATACTGTGTTCATAAGCTGTTTTGAGCAAAGAGGGGAAAAAACCCTCTATTTCCCGAAACAGACACTAACCCTCCCCTCAAAACTAGAAACTACAAAAGCTTCTAGTTACAATGTCCAGCTACTGGATAGGAAGAGATCCCTGAAGTTAAAGTCCTGTTAAGACCATACTGAACCTCCAGAGATGATGGGAAATACGTCTGATCCTTCTCTAGTTCAGTTTAAGCCACCACCAGCACTGTGTCAGTTAAGCTCAGCGATCACACCTAAGCGAAATCATGACCTCAGCTTCTTGAAACCTCCTTTTCAGACCCACCAAACGAGCACCAGGGAAGCTGACTTTAAGATTACAGGAAACCTAATACCACTGCATCCCAATATTTAGTTAACTACCGCAATGCTCATTAGCTGCTCTGCATGAACAACTCTTATTACTGCAATTTCACTTGCTCGCCAAGATTCCAGCTGATAACTCACTCTAGTTTGGCTTTAATAATACATGAAAGAGATTAATCTATAATTGTTGATTTTTGAAATAGTTCTTCATTGTGTCACTCAAAATAAGTGCATTTGTTTATTAAAACTTGCATGATTTTTCAGTCTTAGTAACAATGAGAGCTGATCTGAGCCAATTATGCTGCATGGCACAGGCCTGACCCAAGCTTTTAAGGGTTTTGAAATGGCAATTTTAGTTTTTTTCATCTTAGTGAACAATTCAGAGTACTAACAATCTTGTTAGAACCTTTAACATCTAGAAATTCTTATGTAAACTAATGCTCTGCAGGAAATTTCTAGTAAAATAAGTGAGCAAAAATGTATCATAAGTTTAATTTGTTTCCCTCTTAACACACAACTGAGTAGTTTTTCATGTCTTTTCCCTTGCCATGGAGCTTCTTTCATCAAAATGCTGTGGGATTAATTTCCTGATCTAATCTAGCATGAGATGCATAAGAAAGCCCCAAATCTATCCATGTAGATTAAATGTGGGTATCTCAAAATCATCAAAGAAAACCTCTTCGGTAGTATGCGATGTTAGCAATTGCAATTGAATACAATAATGAGCCATGTAAGTTCAGAGAGACAGATATGCCTCCCTTCTGATATGCGTCACTTCTACCATTAGCAAAGCTATATTCTTTAATTAAAAAAAAAAGTTATACAAGATTTTTTCTACAGAAATGCTTGATTCTCATCTTTGCTTTACTGGCACGTACATCCCAACCACATTTAGAAATTAATGAAAGAATCAAAGCTATTGGTGTATTTATTTTACATTCCATTTTTTTTTCATTCTTAAAATGCCTCCTTGCTTTGCAGTGTAATCAATGCTCAGCCCCAAACTGATGACACTAGAGCAAAGGCTGGTTAGGAGGGTTTTCTGCAGCTCTCAAAACAAGACGGGACTGTACCTTCCAAAAGATTCGTTAGTATCTCATGCTATAAGACACCAAATAAAAATTAGTTTTTAGACACTAGCCTAAAAACTATACCTATTGTAAATGGTATCTGTAAATAGATTAGGTCCACCTACAGATTAGGATTAGTCTGTGTATCATGAATCAGACTTTCACTGTTGCGAATTTAATTGAGAGTCCAGTACTTTACACACGTAATTACTGTGCCATTGATGACTAGTATATCCCTAAGGATGCTGGAGATAGTCTCTGTAGCTGCCCTCATTTTACAGTAAGGAAATCCAGGCACAAATTAATTGATTTGCGGTCACCAAGGTGGCAGAATTCAGGTCTTCCAAGTCAAGTCCATTGAGTCACACCATCTCTTTATGCACTCTGATGCTGTATGCATCTGACACAGGACAAGTTCAAGATTTTTCTTCTGAAGAATACTTGTGTAAGCCCTCAGCATTTGCAGGTACTCAGGCACTCCAGGAGAGGTTTTCCTGCAATGCCAGGTTCTTAGGGCAGCACCACACCAGCTGCCATGCGGTGCCTGAAGCTTGGCTGTGACCCTGCATGCTCTGCAGGTGAAAACCTGTGCAAGCCTCCAAACACTGTGCAGTGCTATAAAGACACGATGAGACCTCAGACTGTCTTTTCATCTCCCATCAAGAGGAGCATATAGGAAAGCAATCTCTTGTTTGTGCAGGGTTATACCTCTGCCAAAGCTGAAATACTAAGTCATGGTGTAGAAGTAGTTTTCTGTGAACCTCCTGACTTTGGAAAGCTATGGGCATTACTCGCTATGGCCACAAAACAATACTGTATTCAGAATAACACTGACTATCAGTAAAAGACAGAAGTTGAACTCTTTCTCCCCCTCACTCTCCAATTCATCTGAACACTGAAGAACTACAGAGATGCCAGTGAAGGGAAAAGATTGGTGATAAATGCACTTCTGTAATGTGTTTTATAACTCCTTGTATTCAGGTCTAGTGCAGGCAATATGCAAATGTAGGTCTGGAGGACCAGGGCGCACACACAGCCCTTTCTGGAGATGCAACCATCTGACACTACATCCAAAGTGACTTTTGCCAGATTCCATCCCTTCAGCTGTTTAATCCAAAAGTTGCCTATATCTAGTATTGAATACTAAATAACACCAAGCACCGACACATCTATTATTTCAATCAACTGAGTACAAAAGAAAGATCAGTATTATGCTCATGTCTTAGGTCCCTTTAAGGACCTCCAGTTTCCCCGCTACCTGTTATTTCCAAAAGCACAAACATTAGCATTACCTTTAGCTGTTTCAGACCGCTTTGGCAAATCAAGTGTATCAAAATTCCTGTCCAAATCTCCATTCTTTTTTCCTGTACAAAAAAAAAAAAAAAAAGACAAATAGATAGTGAAAACTGTCAGCATACTGACAGATAAGTTACTGTCTTGTGCATCTGTAAGATGAGAGAAGATACAGATTCAGAATATCAATCAGAGACCATCAGCAGTATTTGTACATCTCTGGCTTGCAATCCAGCTGCATAGCTGTGGTTTTAGCATGAGCAACTTGGCAACAAAAAGCTGTGCTACTTCTGGGTTAATCTACAAACATGCTGAGTTCTAGCATTTCAGTGGGTCTTAAGAGTGCTTAAGGTCTTTGCAAATTATGCGGTTTTCCCTCATTGCCAAGTGGCAGCTCCTCCCTCAGAAGCCCAATACTTCCTTGTTATTTCAATAGATGTAACGTCAAACCTAAAATGACTTTCATCCATTTTTGTGTAAATCCAAATACGTCTCGACTAGCAGATTATTTGTGAAAGTTTTAACTTGCAGCTTATCCAAAGCACAAGCTGAGTGGCACTGCGAAAGGCAACAGGCTTTTCTTGTAGCCTCTATTCTCATTGCCGCTGTCAGGCAGGAAGGCCTAGATTTAATAATTCTACAGGCAACAGCCAGCAACTTAATCTTTAACTGCCCTTCAACCAGTAAAAGTGCAATTTTGGCTAGTTATAAGAAACTAAGGAAAACAATTCCACATTTTTACTAAAAGACATCATTTTAAACCATTACACCAGCTTTAACTTATACATTTCTTCAAAGAAGATAGAAACAAAACCTGGGCTTTAACCCACACTCATGACAGACTTGGAATTCAGGGTTCGAAACAGCTAGGGCAGCCGGGGTCCTTTTCAGCCCCTCATACCCCAAGGAGACTGTCTTGGGGCGAGTGCTGTGTTTGCGTGAACCGAGGCACCTTGCCATCAGAGAAGCTCTGACAGTAGGGAGAGATTTTGAAGGAAATGCAGGAATCTGCATGGCTTCTGAGAACAGCAGTATGCAACCGAGCTTTTCCAAACTATTTCGCGTGTGTGTGCAGGGTGGAAAATACATTATTTATTGCCTCACCCTTAAGGGTAGGAGAGGCAGGTGCAGCAAGGGACAACGGGAGGAACTGTGCAATTTAAGCAGCCAGAGGTGGCTTCTGAGCAGGGAATCTGCTAGGTTGTTAATGGAGCTCTACAGGCACAGCTGGGATGCTTAAAAACAAACAGGAAAACAGCACTTGAAAACAGAATGTGGAGATTAGTGTGGCTCTTGATTAGGAATAGGTCATGAAATGGCAAAGGCCTATAACAAATCTGAAAAGCAAAAGGCATCACGTGTTCACGAGCAATTTCTTTAAAAAGGAGTAAGTCATCCCCCGGGTTTGTCAGGAGCCAACCCCTGCCCCGTTACAGCTGGGAGCCTGCACAGCTTCTGCGCAGTGAATTCAACAGGCTTTCCTCCTGTGACAAAAGGATAAGCACGTGCAGTAATATATGGAGAACTGTACTTGAAATAGAGCTTTTAAATACTGATATGAACTTTCACAAATACAGTAAGAGAAAGGCAGCTCAAGATGTTACTCCATGCCTTTCCTTTTTTGGAAATCCCACACACTATTTTGAATCACCAACATAGAATACAACAGCCTACTTCAACTACTGTGCAAAACAAAACGTGCACCTAGAAGCTCTATTTATCTGAAGTCCTTTGCTTGATTATGTAAGTATGGGAAAGCTCATCTTTCTAAGCTTACAGAAGGTCATGCTACTGCTGCGTACCACACCACTCCTTTGCAAGGTGTCTATTCTAAAGTGAGGTGAGGGAATTGGATCCACTTTGCAGCTCTCCATCTAGTTTTTGCTCCACAAAAGAGCAAGTAACATGCTGCCTGGGGAACTAAATACCAGAAATACAAAGTGTTACTGGCTGCAAATCTTTGCTGCCCCTTAGAGCATAGATGAAAAAGCAGGACAGAGGGAGGAAAAAATGGAGCCTGGAAGGAAAGCAGTCATGTTTAGGAAAGATACAGTCTTAAGTCACCCTAAGAAACTCACCTCCATCTTGTCTGCAAGTATGACAAACTGTTTTCTACATGTCACTAAGTTTGCCTCTGCTATTAGCCAGTTTAAACTTCAAAACAACTGCCCTGAGAGCTAGACCTTGCTCAGAACTACTCAAAAGTTGCATCTATAAAGATTTGTGTTTGCTATAGCTATTATGCAGAATGGATATGGTATGGCAGGAGTCAGACTCCGTCCTTCTAGCGCACTGGTCTTCAAGCACCATACACGTGCATCACAGTTAAAGGAAGAGACCGTGCAAGTGAGGCCAGGAGAACATCACAGGCAGCTGCATCTTGAAGTCAGACATGCAGGAGCAACTGCCTAGGTGTTAACTCATCTTCCATCACAACAGCACACTTCTCCTGGGCTCTGTGACCTTCGGTAGCTGTTTCTCAGTTTCTGGACCAGACTGAAATAGTAGTCACCTTCTAAGAAGCTGTCACTGCTTTGTCCTGTAGCCCTCCCAGCCACTAATCCTCCTCTTGGGCAAAACCACAGCTAGTTAAACCAGCAGTTGTCAGCTGTTTGAGAGAGCAAGAAATTCAGTGCATACAGCTCTGACCGAGATTTCAACTCAAAAAACCCCACTTGTTTAACCAAATTAAGCAAGGGCCCAGGCTCAGAAATCCCCAAAGCATCTACATTTTCCAGGGCTCTCCAACAGAAAAAAGGTGATTAGGAACAAGAGAACCAAACTGTAAGATGACTCCAAAAGAAATCCATCTGGAAGGCAAATATTCAGATCTGTGGCTCAGCTGGTATTTTTCCCATTTGATTGCTACAACACCAATAGTACTGGGCAGAATTTTCTAGAGAGGTGACTGCGATTAGTGATTTAAAGGACCTATCAACTGCAAACTTCTCAGATATCATCTAGCCTGACTGATACCATGAGGAAAGCAGCTTTGCAGCCAGCTACTTTAGTTCTGAACACCCCTCATCCAGGCAAGCCTGCCAATAACGCTCATGCCCCAGGATGCTGACTTGATCACTGGCAGTGGAAAATAAGCTTAAAGCCTGTTTTTCATATGCCTCGATTTTTACCCTTCTGTGCATCTCTGTGCTCCCCATGTTTTCCAGCCCTAGGTACACTGGGGAAACAAAGATGCCTCTGGATCAGAAGCAGAGCCCCAAACCTTGCCAGGAGACGGACAGCTCTGAACACGCCTGCTGACAGCTCTGTTTTATGAGAACTGGCTGCAGGAATTGGCACAGCACTCTGGTTCGGGAGAAGAGCCTGACATGAGACTTGGCTTGGGCAGGAAGTGATTTACAGTCTCTGAAAGAATAGGACTAAAATCCACTCCCTCCCCTTGCGTTATGTAAGCAATGATCAAAACGTCATTGCATTTTCACTGTGAAAATTTTGGTAAAGACGCAGGGATGCAATTCAGTATTAATCACTGATAACATTCTTGATCTCCTATTGAAGGATTAAATCTCAAACGCTTTCTTTCTGGGTGAGAAAATTTAAAGGGTAAGAGACTCTTTATAAAAATAAAGACATTAACCAATATCGTGATTATTAAAATATCCACTGATCCGGGCTGCAGTGGAGTGAGGAAGCAAGAGCTGAGTTCTGTCTCACCAGCATGTCCATCCTCCATGATTCACAGTCTGCAATCAATGTCTCGTGTAACTCTACAAAGCCCTACCAGCCAGGTAGAACAACTGCATGTTTTTCAACATTTCTTTCTTGGTTTAACCCTCCATCATCCATTGACCTGAAGCAACTGTAACCACCTGAAAATGACTCTGCCTCTACCACAAATCAGTGCCTGGAGCACAGTGAAAATCTCCAGGCCACTTGACGGCCTAACCAGCCCTTGCAGCTGATGGGTGAGGCAGGTAGGTGTCACATATTCCAACAGCAACTCCACCTATTGTGCTGAGGTTAGAAATTAAAGGGCATATACCTCTGAGCAACGTACTGGAGTTAGCTCCATCGAGCTAGCCTGAGTGCCAGTAAAGGATGCAGCAGCCAGGAATGCATGCACAAGCAGACAAAATGCCCAAGATCCTTGAGACTTGACATCCAAGCTGCTGAGTCTTTATGGCTGCTGCTGTCCAGGCAGGCTAGCAAGGCCACGTTTCAAAACAACAGCGTTCATGCACTTACCTGCTCCCTCTCCCACAGGGATTATCAGGCCAGATGCAAGTCAACTCTCTCACTGGCACTTACGCCAGGAATGAATGAACCCTGTCTTTTCTGTTCTAAGTATGAGAGGACCATTGACCAAATTCAAAATGCTCCCACAACCAGACAGAGGGTTTCCATGCCTGCTGAAATGAACAGGACGATGAACTAGGGTGCAGTGAAGGTGAAGGAACAAGACCTTGACCTCAGCTCTTAGCCTTGCATGTAAAAGCTGAATAAAGCAGGTTATGGTGATGATGAAAAAGTATTGCAAAGACTCACCTTGATTGAACCACTCCTCTAATTACCAGAAAAGCAGCAAAGAAAAAACAAAAATTTACAGGAAGGAAGAAAATACAAAGGAACAGTCAAAGAGGCAGAATTTCACAGAATAGGTTCAAAACCTGAAAATGACAAGAATACAAGAGAGCTTTCATTGATTAAAAAAAACAAATTGAGAAATTCCACTCTCCCTTTTGTTCCTGCTGAAGCAAATGTTCTTTCCCTGCTGTTCTTCCCCCTCCCTTTTCATTACAATAGGTGCTCAAGGAAGTGAGAGGACGAGGTTGACCAGCCCTTTACAGAGGTGTTTGAAATGCTATCATCAATGACCATGACATAAAACACACACGAGAAGCTTGCAAGACTAAGTGAATGAGAGAGAACTGGAATGATCCATTTTCAAGCTCTAGACTGACAAAATTAAGTTAGTTTCAGAATAGGTATTCACATATAAATTTACAAATGAGAAAAAGGAAGTTTCTAATTATGACTTTAAAAGCATATTTATTAATGGACTTTCTTTTTTTTTTTTTTTTTTTAAGCACAACAGTTGCCTGTCCCTCTCTGTCATTCTGAACTACACGCTGCCAGCTGTGAGCCCAGCACTCTTACCAGTTCCTTTCCCTCTAGGGAACAGCACACTTCAAAGAGCACCACACAGAGTAGATAAAACTTTAAAATGTGCTTAGCAAATGGAAATTTCCTGCTGAACACAGAACCAAAACTAAGCGATGACTGAGTGCCTGCACTGCTCACTGAAACCTGTAGGTTCACCCTCAGTGGCACATGATTTGGGGATTCGTTTGTCCAAAAAACCACAACTGGGTATTTTGCTGATAAACAGGAACTATCAGAGCATACAAGGCGTATACAGGTGGACCCAACAGGAAGCAGGAGACACTTGACAAGGGACCGGCCACCTGACAGAGCTTGGTCTTTGCAGTTATCAAGAGGACGAAGCCAATTCTCAATCATCGCAGTCGTCTTCTCCCACAGGGCTTAGTGCATATGCACTTTCTATGTCTAAAAATGTTTTCACTGACTACACTGCTCTCGAGCAGAACAACACGGATCACAGGTGGCAGGAGACAGGCTCAAGTGAGCACATGGTCAGGGTTTCCACGGGATTTTGTGCTACAAGTTCGTTCATTCACCATGAGAAAGACCGGTCAGGCAGGTGAAGTTTGCCATCTCCAGTTTCCCCCCTCCAGTTAAAGATTCTCATTATTATTATTTTTAACACAGTGTAAGAGTAGCTAATGAGAGACTGGTACTACGAAAGTAAGCTCATACTGCAATGACTTTTCTAAAGCATATGAAAACATAGAACATTTTATTAACATGTACCAAAGATCAGACCAAATAAAGACCAACGTGTAGCACATAGTCCAGCAGGTTCAAACAATTCCGTATCTGTTCTTCAGCATCAAAACCCACCTTAGACCTTGGCTGTAAATAGTAAACGAGGATGTGGTACACATGAACGCATATGAAAGGAAAATAAGCCTAGAAAGAAAACTGAGTTCATTATCCCAGAATTCAGGCTGGAAGAGTAATTTCTTTAAAATAAACATTTGAGTGTCTCTGTTTTTTAAAAAAAAAGATGGAAAGGGTTTACTGAGACTATTAATCCTCTCCTGAGATGAAACGCATTTGCAACACTCACGCCCCAAAGGAGAGAACAGTTCTAAAAAGTGACTGACAATTAAAAGCTTAAAAAAGTTTGCAATTTAAATTACTGAAAAAGTGACAGAATTGAGAGGTTGTATGTTTTGACTGGGGAGAAATGTGAGAGATTAAGGACACAGAACAAGTACTAACAGGACAACCATGCATGAAGATGCCTGCATGCTGGCCTGGCTTCCAGAGGCAGTGACACATGCTATTCAGCCAAACAGATGGACAAAACATGGATTTGGCAGATGCAAGCACAGCCACGCAGAGGAGGGGCACAGCACATCCATCTTTGTCCCAACAGCGGAGTGTCTTACATCAGCATGCACCACTCCTACTTAATACCAAACAAAAATTACCTCTTCAGCAATTTTGGCAAAGATCCCCAAATACTTATTAGTATTGCAACAAGGGAGACCAACACGTGTCACAACACCATAAACACATACCTCCACAAACTGCATCATTCTAAACCAGTGTGATGAGAGTGCTTGAAAGAGCAGGACTATACAGCAAAGATACTCCAAAAATCCACGTCCAGTTCTGAGCGCTCCGCAACACATACCTTTAGCTTTTTTCCCACCAAAACAGCCAGCATCGTCTTTCTTCTTTTTCTGGGAGCCTCCTGTGCTCATAGTCTGGCTGGCATCTAGTTCTTGGTATTTATCAGCTCCAGGGACCTCTTTGTGGACATGATAGGAAAGGTTCCGCATGATGCACACACAGTTCTCCACAGACTGTTAAGAGAAAACTTACATTAAAAAGAAGTACCATACCCTCTTATTTGCAAACTGTTCTATTACACAATATAGGATTGAGGCAAAGGAAAAAAAACACACCCACCCACCAACCCTAGGAAAAGAATGGAGCTTTCAAGGTTAAAATCCCCTTATTTAATGTTTGTTCTTGTTATACAGTTACTTTTTTCCTTCCAAAAAGGAAGTGCTTCATAAACAGTACCTATTCAAAATGCAAACTCTGATGAAAAATACCACCTAAACTTGCATAAGGAATACAAATTCACCAGATAATCAACCACAGACTAGAAGGTGATTTATTTTATTTTAATGCAAGCCTCTTTCTCACCCTTCCAACCTTGACAATCCCCAAGGGACCCATTTTACTAAATTTTCTCTGGGACAAACTTAGGCCCCATAAGGACTTCAACATGAGCACATATTATCCTGTGGTAATACCTAATCCATAGCACATCAGGTTCCAGCAAGAGCAATGCTCTGTAGGTTGCAATTGAAGCTATCAGGAGTTAACAAAATCCACCTCCAAAACTAAATCCACCTCCAAAACTATCCGATTAAGCGACAGGGCATTAGAGTTCTTACATGGTCCCTCAGAGGGCAAAACTCAAAGAATAAAATAAAGTTAAGATGCTTTAAACCCTCATGTTTTTATAAAGCAGTAACATGCTCTGGTTTTTAGTAGCTTAAATTTATGATATTCCTTTTAAGTATAAATATGCTTGAAGCACAAGACAAGATGATGATAAAATCAAAATCTGTACCCACAGAAAACACAGGACAAGTGTTGCATGTCTGAAGACACTTCTTAGTGTCTTAATATTACAGTCTTTTGAGAGTGTGTTGAATAAAATCCCTAAGAAGGAAACCACCTCCTGTATTATGCAAAGCCCAACACAATAGGATCCAATTTTGATCTGGAGACTACACTTCAAATGCCAAGTAATTAATGAAGAACAATAGCAGTAATGTCACTGGCACTACTCTCCCCCACACACATCACAACCTCTGATAGCCTGAAAGTTCTTCATCAAATATATAAGCTAACATAGCAGCATCATGCTGATGCCCTGTCAGCAGTACCATGGACATTACAACAGAGATGAGGGGGAGATCGTTCTTTGAGACAAACTTCTTGTTCTGATGCCAGCAAACAAAACCCAGCTCCCAGTGCAACATTTTACCTTAAATTAATGGAAAAAAAATTCCAAATTTTAATACACAAGGTTACCTTATTGTCTGTATCCTTCTTGCCGACTGCAGACTGTAGAGCATGAAGGAGGGCATCCACCAAGCCATCACACTCTCTTAGTCTTCTGCGTGCTTCTGCTCCATCTGAACTTACATTCCTGACAGAAGAGAAGAGAAAATTTAGCGCTCTAACCTTCTCTCCTCAAGGGTTGAAGGCGTGTTGATTTATACTCCCACTTGTTAAGAACTCATTACATTGGATTGGTAATTTGTAGCAAAGAAGGGCAATTTGGTGATGAGAGTGAAATTTGCTGGAAGAACCTTGACAAACTATTAGGGGTCTGTAAAATACAGCCAATGCACATCTGCAAGTCCCAGGATCTGAATGAAAAGAAGAATACAGTCACAGAGATACCTACACACTAATTTTTCTGAGTTGACAGCAAGTTGAGTCATCATACCTTAAACTGGACAGGAATTCTCAGAACACAGTCCAAAAATTTAATTTTGCTGAGGACAGAATGTTTCATGGAAAAAATACTTGCATTTTTAAAAGCAATATTATACTCGATATCAAAATCATCAGCAGATACATCCAACAGTTCAACTTACTTCCCTGAGAAAAAGGAAGCCAAGGGTGAAGGTTCCAGTTCTGTTTTGGGAGCTGGATCCCAGAGAAGCTCCAGTGCCAGGGAACTGTTGTGCCCACCATGCTGCTGTTTACACTGGGAATGAGGGAAGGAAGCAGGGAGTGGGAAGGTGGAAACTGGAGGAGAAGTTATCTCCACCTACAGTCAGCTGACTACATGAAAGCAGGGACTTGAGCCTGGACCTTCCATACCCCAGAGACTGTTGCTTCCTTCCAATGAAAGAAACTAGATTAAATACTTTTGGTTTGAATGGTCTTGACTTTTCCCAGCATGAAATAAGAAAATATTAGAAATCTCAGAAATAGCATTAGGATGCAAAAGCTACTTTCTGTTCACAGCATCTGACGTGCCACAGCTAGTCACACAAACTTACTACAGTTTTAATATATGTGTGTTCTGTGTGTGTATATATAAGTTTTGTTATATAAATTTCTACAAATATATACACACACACACACACTATACTATATTCCATATAGCAGCGTTAACTTCACAGTCTCTTTGGAGTTTGGCTCATCCTCCATTAGTGAAGCAAATTTCAGGCCCATGATTTAAAATTTTTTCTTTTGTGCATTAAAGCAGACATAATTCCTAAAGGTTTTCTGAGGACTGACATCGATTTTAAACACAAGCACAAAACAAGTCCTGCTCTAATAACTAATCTTTAACATACCAGGTTTTGATGTTAGGTGGTTTGCAAAGTTGCTTTTCTGAAGCCAAAGACTGCTCAGCAGCAGCATATTCCCAGTCACAGAAATTGAAAAATGAATGAGTAAAGTTCCATCCATACAGCTTGACTTTTCTATTTTCATGACAAGAAAAATTAAAAATAGGTGTTCAAAGAGGTACTGTTTATGTAATCAATTTGTATATAAAAATCTCTCTTCACTTTTTCCTGCCCTCATCTGCTACAAAAAAGGTCTGGAAGGAAGTCAGTGTACAGCTGTTGTCCGCTTGATCGCTCATGGTTCCTCAAAACCTGTTCTCTACCCAAGCTTTTCAACTGGCAGCTACTGTTGTCTCATTTGAATACCAAATGAGACATTTAATCCCCACCTTTCACACTATGCACAGCTGATCCAGCTCAAAGCCCAGGTCAGCCACATTGAGAAAGTAAAACAAGGCAGCCGGCACACGCATCCGTAGCCTTGAATTTTTCGGAGCATTGCACAAGGCACAACCACGCCAGGGAGAGGCTGCGAGACGGCGTGGTGCATGGCCGGCGTGAGGTTTTGCAGAGAGTTCCCAGCAGCGCGAATCGCCACGGCGAGCTCCGCGCTTCGCACCTTGCGACAAAATGCTGCCAGCGGTTCAGCTTTCAGGATCTCAACTCTACAAAGCCCTGGAGTAACAGGCTAGTCCTCAAAAGCACGGACACGGAGTCGGTGCCCTCTTCCACGAGGGTCGCACAGCTAATTTGTCATCTTCCAATAACCGCGAGGACTGCCAATCTCATCCGGAGTAATTAACAAATCAATCACAGTCCCCCATCTCCAAGCTGATATGTTAACTGGATGACTAAAAAAAAAAAAAAAAAAACCCTTTTCTCAGAGACCTCTCAAAATCTGAAGACAATTAACCACAAGCTGATTGTTGTAACAGCACATTAGCATTCAATTAAGACCACAAGCGAAAAGCAGAGACAAACAAAGCCTTTCGCCAAATCCTAACACACAGCTTCACTGCTGGCAACAGCTGATACTGGGCAGGTAAAGTGGATATTAGAATATGATTCCACAGGATACATGGAAGAGAGAATTCCACATGCTGTTTCTCACCTCCAATTGTACTAATCCTTTAGATCAGAAATCTAAACATGAATTTTAATGTAGTCTTTATGAAGCTGAAATTCAAATGCTCCATGATACCTTTCAGCAGTTATATTAATAAACTATAGAAGCACCACATTCAAGTACACATATTAAACTGAAACATTACCTACTAGGCTTGAGGGTTACAAAAATGCACTAAAAATGGCCTGTGTATCTTATTTTTTTATTCCCTTAAATGTTAGAAATAGAGAACTAAAACGCATAAGAAACACTCAGACTCAAAAATAATAAGGAAAAATAAAATTATGCCCAAAAATACCTTGACATCCTTGCCCCCCAGCCCATTCACAACAGATTTTTCTATGGTTCATTTGTGCTACTACACTTGTAATAACATTTGTTCTGCAGCTTTAGTTATCAGCAGCAATACAAGATTTTGTATTTTGCTTTCTTATTTCTTGATCTGTATTAGGATTAACATTAAGGTAGACATATTGAGAAGATTAAGTTGAAAAAGATATTGCAAAGGGCATCAGTAAGGAAAGCATGGCTTGCCTGTATCAGATTTTTGCTGGAACTCCAACTACAAGAAAAACTTACAGAAAATTAATGCCTCCAGAAGAAATTCCTTCTTATATCAGACATAAGTAAGCATGAAAATTCTGCAGAACCAAATTAATAGCAAATTAACGCTATAAATAAGTTAATCAGGCATAAAACTACAGTTTTAATAGCATAACTAACGCATCAGAAAATGTATTCTTATGGGCATCTCACACAGAAACATCTGCTTTATAAATATACAGCTCTTAGGATTTTGCTAGCCCTTCATGGGTGACTAGATTCCTGCACCCCATGGGGTTTACTTAATAATAAAATCCACTTCCTTGTCCATAACTATAACCCAGACCTACTGGAGAGCTTCGCTCACATTTTTCACAAGCCCAGAAGTCTTAGCAACACAGATCTTGGAGACTGAATCTAGGGAGATCAGGCCCTCCTTCATAGCACGTGCTCTTTATGATGCTCCGACACAGCATAAGACAGCTAAGAGTTCCCAGTTCCCAGGGAAATACTTGCATTTTTTATGTGCACATATGCACCAAACACCCCTAAGCATCAAGCAAAGGTGGGCCTGCTGAAAAGGAAGACTGCATACTTTTAAGTAAGCTGGCATCTGGCAATCCCCGGGGAAAGCTCCTGGGGTCAGTGTCTCTGATCCAAAGCAACCTTGAGAAAGCTAATTAAGCTGAGGTTGTAAGTCCCCAGCTGAGTTCAGCAAAAAAGCAACAGATCCTGCAACCAGGGAAAATGCCAGGTTGTTTCCATCTTGGGATGTTAAGACTTTACAATCTACCTCTTTGAGGAGCATCGCTCGGTCATCATCAGTCAAATAAATATCTGAGGTCTTCAAGAACGACTGTACCGTGGAGACAAAAGTGATTACACAGACAAGAGAGTTGGCAATAGCAGTCCTGCAGTGTTCTGCGAGTTGGTCATTAGAAAGGACATCATCCTCATTTCCTGCAAACAAAGGACTTAAAAAAAACCAGCCTGTATCCTTACACCATAAAGAGACCAGAAATTGCAACAGGAATAGCCTGATATCACACTCCATTGACTGCCATAGGAAAAATCTCCTACCATTTCACATTTGCATTGGAATTGCTTTTGAAGCATCTAACAGATTTATGACATATGACAGAATAAAAGACATGGCTAAATCATGCTCCAAAGGAAAGTTCTGAAGCAAACTTTCTAAACATGCTTCTTCCAAGACAGTGATAAAAATTAATGAACAGGTCACATATTCCAGCAGATGTAAAGGAGGATTTATAGTCATCTTACTCAGGGTGCCATTTCAAGAAAGGAACACAAGGTCTCAACCAGGGTGTTACCAACTGCATAGCAAGAAATGTCCTGAAACTCTTGTAACAGATGCACATGCAACATATGACAACCAGACATGGACAGGGTAGAGAGTTTTGCTTTTTACTGAATTATTCTACAGTGTAGACGAGCATTGCTTTATAGCAGAAAAAAATTAGTTCTCCAGTGTACACAGTGTTTGATACAGGCTGCAGAATAGAATAGAAAGCCAAAACCCTAGCTAGGGTGCCTGCTCACTCTGCTATCTAGGAGCTAGGCTGCCACACAACTGGAATTGCCCAAAGATTTTGGAATTAACACACTATCTCAGTGATTTGCTTGCCAGGGCAGTTAAATGTCAAGAACGTTGGCAGATGAAATCAAAGACAGTTTTTGGTTGAACAACTTGAAACAGAGTTGGGAACTCTGCAGGACTTTCAAAGCACTGAGAATACGCAAAATCCTGTTATAACTGAAAAGCAAAGTTGAATGTCTGTCCAAACAGATGGGAATGGGGAGGAGGAAACACCTGAACTATTTATACAAGAAACAATGATGAACTACATGGAAAGAATCCGATTGACACTGGCCTACCTGGCTGCATCCTTCCTGTTTGCATCTATAGATAGAAAGATAGGACTGTTTAAGCAGTATCCTTCATATTACAAAGGAGGCAATGAGAAAAAGTTCCTTAGCTAAAAGCAAGCTCAAAATAGTTTGCCAAGTAGCCTCTTCTGGCTTTCAAAGTTAATCAATCCCCCCACAATCCTGGGGGGATCATTCGTCTCCGAGGTTCTGTGCAGTCTACTTCCCTTGCTTTGCCTTTTCACCTCCAGAAAGGCTGCTGCTGCTGCTCTCCCCAGCACCCACTTTTCAATATTTCTCCAAGAGTCCATCAGACAAAAACTGTATTTTAAAACCATGAATCATATCTCCTCATATCACACTGCAAAGGGTAATAGAAAGCTTCCCTGTGTGCTCGCCATAAACATACATGAAAATGCTCAAATGAACAGGTCTAAGAGCATGACATGGAATTACCCTCCACCTTACTAAAAATGCATATGATAGAAATTAATTGCATCACTGATTCCATATAAAACAGTAAAGCACAGATCTCGCCCCAAGATTAGGAAACCCCAGCCTTCAGCTGACAAGAGACCTGAATTCTTTCTCAAATTCTTGTAGTCCAGCCTGCAGGCAGGACTGATGGAAGAGGATTTGCAGAGATGTTTAAATATCTGCTTTCCCTGGGAAAACAAAACAGAGAAGTACTAAGTAAATGTTAAATAAAAGTAAATACCTACCAGCATAGAAACACATTAGACTAGGAATCCAGTTTGTCAGCATTAAAGACTTCAGGAAGCGGAGGGCATTGTGCAAGAAATCTGTTCATCCTTTAGATAAGGTTATCATTATTATCAAATAGTCTTCTTAATGATATGCAAATCAATGTAATATTTAGATCTGCAGAACAAGGTTGGTATTCATCACTTCTGGGTGTGCAGTCACTACTACCAGTGTCATGTACCAAACTTATCCTCAAGAGAAAAGATTTATAAGTAATTAAATGCATGGCAGTTCATTTGCATTCCTTCAGTGCAGAAAGAATAAACCACTCAATGCCCCCACTGGGCTCTCCCTGATAATCTGAAAGCTAGAGCATTTTTCTATGATGAAGAGAAACTTGAACATACAAGCACCAGAAACATTTTTCCTTTGAGCACTTAAACTAGTATTTCCAAGACTATTGCTGTGTCTGCCACCTGGCTGGAAAGGGCCATCAGTTGTTATCCTGCAGTGCTGCAGATAAAGCTGAAAGCCAGAGGTTAGACTATTACCAAACACTTACCATCCCACTTCAGTTCAGCAGGCATAAAAGGCACTTTGTTTAGACAACCAGCTGGAGAAAAAGACAATAGGTTGAGGATTTTGTTTTTTATATAAATAGAAAAGTCAACTGGAATTTTTTTAAGATCCTCTCCAAGAAATATTTCCGTTCTTCTCTGGCAGAAGCCTGCACAAGTGCTGAAGCTTCGGCAGTGATGAGTTCTTTTCAACAGTCTCTTTGTGTACCCTGCAGGCTCTCAGACTGCCCAGATAAGTTGTTTTTCATAACTATAAATGGCCTTCTAGTATTGATTTTTGTATTGCCAGGCCCAAGAGTAACATTGGCTCCTACGCAGTCATCTCAGTGATGCTGAGGAAGGTGAGGTACCTGTGGGTGTTGCAGGTAACCGGGCTTTGCTGGCAGAGTCATTAAGTGGCACTCACTAGTCAGGGCCGGGCTACGGCCACGCTGCGGCTCAGCTGACAGGCAGTGCGTTCACCCTGCTAAACGTGGAATAACCCTATCGCTTCGGCTTGTCAGTCCAGGCACCAAGCTCTGTACTTCAGCTGATAAAATATCCTAAGGTTTTCACAAGTTTAGTTTAAATATATTAGTTGTTATATCCACCTACTCTGACAGTCACAACCCTGGCTATAAAAACACCCTTCCACCCACACATCGCTTCATTATTAAGAAGTTTTTATTTGGCTGTCAGCCAAAAGAGATCAGTAAATAATAGCTGCAGTAAATGTATTCTGTTTCTTAGTGTACTTCTAGGTACTGAATGTCTCAAAGGAGGAATATGTAACATTTTAGAACAAACTCCCTTTTCAGCATTTCATGTAGAAATATGATGAATTCCATACTTCAGTTCACACAAAATACCAAGAAGTTTAATTGGTACCAAGTTCGTTATTCTAAAAATAGGAGAGGAAAAGTAAGAAGCTTGTGATACAGAGACAGTCTGATCCAGGCAGCACCAGCAAAAGAGCCCTGTGCAACAAGATGGAGTTTGGCCGCAGACAGCTGAAATCAAGCAGAGCATATGCTAAGGAAAAGGGGAAGAAGTCAAAATCCAAATGGAAGTGCCACAGAGACACACAGAAGAGCTCTACTGAGAGCAATGGGAGATCTGGGCAGGAGATCCCACTGGAGATTTCTGCTCCACTTAACTGTCTGCTTACCAGCTATACCCAAAAAGAAGAGCCGTAGTTGCCTTGCATGTTTAGCCCCTTCTCGCTACTTGAGTGCATGGCTTGGGTTTGCTTAATTGGCAAAATGCCCACAAGTGGCCGTACCAAAAGCCTTCCCTGAAAAAGGACTTCAGGAGTTTTAGTCTGTGCTCCAGGGACACAGGTGTACAGCAATACACCCATAAAGCACACTGCCACATCTCATAACCATGTCAGCATTATTTATAGGAGCTCAACAACCAGCAGCATAGCTTAACAAGGTACAGCTGTGAAGTCTGTCCTCTGTTATTTGCAGCTTTCTACATCCAAAACATCATGTAATGCTTTTTCAGTAAAATACTGACTAGTTACCTCCTGCATGACCTACTTGGAGGGCCTTAGTCTGCTCTCCTGTAACACAAAACTATGCACGAATGCACTGCACAAAAATTTCAGGATGCCTGGCAGCTAACTTAGCTTCCAAATTACTATTCTAGTCCCTGCTTGGAGGAGAGGCTAAGGGGCTCTGCTTGCTTTATCACATACGCTTGCTGCAATGTGAAAAGAACCTCTGAAATACAGAAATAAGGCAGTATTTATCTAAGAAGCAATCACAGCTCACATGCTTTCCAAAGCAAACTATGTCCCTTACGTTGGCTGCAGTGAGCTTTGTTTCATATTCGCTCTTCATCACACCGCAGTGACAGCTGGTTTTGTAGATCCCCTTTGCTAAGAGCCAAGGGGGAAGGGACCTAGATTCATTCCTAAGGAATGACAGAAGGCAATAAGCAAGCACATAACTTTAAATTTATACTTTGGATTTGATTGTAAAGCATTAAGGTTGCATGTAACTAGGTTATGTCTCTGCTGCTAAATCTATGCATAATTTATTTATATTACAAGCTAAACATCAGGAACTGTCAGGAAGAACCATAACAGCTCTTTACTAGCACGAATTAAACGCTCTGCTCATCATATAAGCCCCAGGACAGCCATATGCTGTGATCCTGCACAGTATCAGTAAGCTAATTAAGAAACTGCCTTCGCTTGCTCCTCTCCATTGTGTGGGCTTTTTTAATTTGTGTTTTTTTTCAGTCTGGGTTGGGCAGATAAGCTTCACTCTTCCACGCTGCTTTCTGCCTCCACAGTGAAGGTTCACAGGCAAATGTGTGTTCAATTTTTATCTCTTTCTAAAAAGATTCCTCTGATGTAAGTCCAGTTCAGTAGTATACTATCACAAAATGCTGACAGTATTGTTGGCTCGAATTTCTGCAGTATAAGTCTCTCAAAGACTACAAGGAATGAAACTGTTGGGTACCAGTCTCCAAACATGAGGGCTGGTCAGAGACATGGCAGCATTTGCCCAGGTGAGACAAGGAAGCACCACATTTTGCAATAAGGCCCATCCAGGCCTCCTTGGTTAAATGCTTGTCATAAAAAAGCACACAGAAGGACTACGTTCCGAAGACCAAGCAAACAAAGAAACAACCAAATGGCTTGTTGAAGAATCATTTCCAGAGTAGGGGAGGGGAAAATGTATGTGCTCTAAGGAGATCCTTTATACAGTACAGCAGGGTTCTGTACAAAAGCTAGACTAGTTAAGCTCAAAGTTGCTGCTGTTTTAAAAAGAGCCAGCCTCTAAAAGCTTGCATTTAAGTATTTTCTCTGTCCTGCCATGCTTCAGTAAGCAAAGCTCCCCTGACACCAACAGCAGCTTGGAAGCACCTTACCAGTGTTGTCCGAGCTTCATCTCCTGCATCCTGCTCTTCACTAGACCGCACTATTCAGCGCAAAGTCACACAACTAACTCTTTCAAGTCAAAGAATTACACTTAGGTGCTTGCTTTCTTCAGTCAATTGAAGATCAAGGCTGCCCCAAGTGGTTGGGCAAGCAGGTAAGAGAAACACATTACTGTTGCTGTGTACTATTATCATGTTTGCAGGATTTAAAAACAAATAAAGCTGGAAGGTAATTTATTTTGAAAGTTCTAATTCCCAAGCACTTCTCTTCAGAAAAAAAGTTATACATTAATCCTTACTAACAAGAAAGGAGGGCATAACCAGATGGCTTTGACACAGCCTTTATTTCCTCAAATTCAGCATGCAGAGACACAAAGAATCTTAACTGAGATCATCAGGGTAGGTAGGCTCCAAACCTCACAACCAAGGAGTGGAGTCCATCACACATTAAAGGCCCTTGGAGTGGTCAGCACCAGCAGTGCTACCAAATTTCACTCATTTCTTTAACTGAAGAAGCAGCACTAGGTGGCAACTTTAAGGAGAATATAATGCAAGATAAGGGGATACTCATAAAGCTTCTAGCAAAAACATTCTTCCTAATTGTCTGTTAGTAAACATCAAATTACACAGCCAGTTCAAACAGACAGAAGAACAAGCAGCCAAAGCCCACACCCCTATTCCCTATACAAACCCCGGGAATTTTCCGAGAAAACCATCAGGTAGTGCAAGAGTGGAGGTGGGAAGAAACAAATGGTTATACCAGAGCCACTGAGACCTCCTTGGCCATTTCTGAAGTACAAAGAAAGATTTCTTTCTGTAGAAACAAAATCCCAGACTCGGTTTGACAAACCCTCTTTGACTCTCTCTCATGGACGCACACACTCATGCCATAAACAACGCGTGTTGTAGGTGTGTGCACATATAGCCCTATACAGAGGGGCCTGCACGCATTTGTACATAATTTCTCACTCTAGTGGAACAGATTTTTTTTTTCCTGCCTTGAATATACTGAGTCCTTATCTCTTGTCTTCCAACATTATGTCTCACACTTAACCATAAATCTATCTTGCTTTCATTCCCTGGGCTGTTACTACTGATTGTATCTACCGGATGGGCTCATCCCAAGTTATCATTGCTAGGACCAAGCACTTCACAGTTCTTGCACTGCTGGTAGTTATCATCTTCCCAGCAAGGTAGGAAAGAGGTGTTAATCCACATGAAAGTTGGAAAAAGTGAAGGGCAGTGACTGAAATCTAGATCCACTCAGGCATTTAGGAGCCTAAGTCTCATGGGAACCAAAAGGAGATGGGGCTATTACAAATTAGGCCACAGAAACATTTATACAGCTAATGTTGCCTGAAATTACACTGGAACAGTCACCAAAAGGGAATTAAATACATGGTTCTCAAGTCCCTTTTTACAGCTCTAGTCACCAGGTTATCCCTTTTCTTCTCAGGAGCTGATGTTGGACAAGTTGTTACGTGCAATTTCGATTTGAAGAATATATGTTTTCAGCAGAAGTCAAGTGGGGGCAGTTTGTTTGTTTGTATACCCTTGGCCAGATCTTTGAACCTTGGGGCTATTTATGAATGCGATTTTCTGTGTACTTGGAAAATTGACAAGAAATGCTGCAACTGCAGATGGCATCCTGGAAAAAGGAGCACTTTGCATCCATTTACTATGCAAATGAATTCACTGAACATTTGTTGACAGTAGGTCAGGAATCCAGCTAGAAAGTTGGCAACTTAGGAAACAAGTTCTACTCTATCCTCTTAAAAGTGGGGGGAAAAAAGGGAGTGAATTAATAGTAATTAAATAGCACATATCAATTTAGCACAGAATGTATTTCATTTTTAAGTCATTAAAATCCTTGGTGCTTCAACAAAACTAAGAACCACGGTGCGAATCTACACAGAAAACATGTCTACTTAATTTCATTAAATTAAATCTTTGCTTTGTTTTTACCGCTTCTTCCCAAATTTCATATGTACTTATTTCTTTCAGTAGGTTCATCAGAAGATGAAGATACTTTTATTTTATAAAACAGCACCCAAGATAATATCTATCATAAGAATCACAATCATTTAACATAGTAAAATGGTTACTGTCACTTCATATCCATCCATCATACGGGGTCTGACTCTACATATGAAACAGCAATGAAAGAGGAAACATCTCTCTGATCTGAGGATGAAAGCAGAGACAACTGCGATCACCTGCACTAGCTTCTGAAGATTTCAGTGTTTCTTGGTAAAGCATACTTCAGACACAGCATGCAATAAATCCTATTACCAGACCACAGTTTTGCAAGTTGGCTGTGCTGCCATAAGTTGTCTTTTGCCAAGTGAAATACAGGATTTCCAAAATATCTGTTTGGAAGAGAAAGTTTTTGGCATGTTATGTGCAGAATGGAATGGCACATACAACCCACTTGTCATGTTTCAGGTGATACCAGGATACAAAAGATCCCTGAAATGGTTACAGTCATGGCAGAGGGCTTGAATTCAGAAGCTCAAACCTCAAAATAAATGCTGGTCTCCAAAGACAAACTAAATCTTAACCAGTTGCCTCTTCTTCCTTTGATTCCTGCTAGCTATCGCAGATTGTCAGTTAGCCATGGTGACTCTGTATGGACATTGCCAACTATTGAAGAGACAATCCCAGAATTAAGTTTATAGCAATAGTGTAGTGATGATAAACTTTGTGCAATTTCTCTGATCTCCAGCCTATAGATCACCAAATCCAATGTTATGCATTACCATCACACAGGGCTTTCTTACCTAGCAGTAGAGAGAGCTCCCTTCCTGAGCATGGCTCCCTTCAGCCACGCAGCCTAAATCAACATCAAGCATTACACAAGATCTTCTTCAGTTTAGGAAGCATGAAGAGATCAAGGCTATATGAAACCAGCAAGCTGCCTTAGCTTCAGGTAAGGGCTGAAAGAGTGCATGATCATTCATCTTTTATCTTAAGATAATTCTTATGTAAAACAATTCTGGTGAAGGTACAGATGTCTGCTAAGATACCAAGCCAAATTGCTGACACCTCTTTCAAAGCACCCTCCTATTCCTGCAGTGCTTTACTGTATCGATGCTAGTAATACTGGATTAAGATCCACCCTTTGGCACAAGCAATCCAAGCAGATTGCTTTAGATTTGCAATTCACCCTGCTCTGCTCCAGTTCTGGACACACATCAGTACCCAAGCTTCCACAAGGTGGGTTCAGAGTGAGGATGGACAGAGATTTAGGATTTACATGGGCTGGGAAGTATTCTGCACAGAATAGGACTGGAAAGCAAAATGCAATAGATCAGGATTTTAAAGGAGTGGTAAAGGCAAATTAGTGGGTGTTTTTTTTTTTTTTTTTTTTTTTTGAATTACTTCTTTTCATTTATTTTGAAGTAAGTTTCCCCAAGGCACCATATTATCAAAGCAGAGACCTAGATTAAGAACAAAGTAAAGATCAGAAAGCAGTGTAAAAACAGCAAATAATTAAGCTGCAGTTCACACTGTGAATGAATGAGCATGAAACAAATCCACCCACATCTGTTGATAAACTTCATTAAAGTTACTGAAAAAATACTGAAATAAAAGCAGTTGTGCGTGCCTAACACCCATCTTCTGCTCAGAGATGCAAAATGCAAGAAAATGTAAAAACTCAGGTTCAAAGATTCTCTCAGTTCTTCTGGAAGACAACAAAGCACACCCTTCAGGATCACTTCCAAGGAGGACAAAGGAGGCTGGCACATCATTAAGAGGACTAACTTCCAAATTACATCTCAAATACATGTATTTTTCCAAATGGTAAACAGTTTGTAGTTTGCAATTAGTTCCATTCACAGAAAATTCAATTTACAGGACCAGCTACTGTGCCAACAAGAGATGAGTAGGCAAAGAGGTTTTAACACTGCTGTCTGCCAAACCAGCTTCTCCCTGCTGATGTTAACCACCTTACCTTGCTGGTGCTTTGATGAGCTGCACAGGATTTCCAAAGACTGCAAAATTACTCCCAGCAATATTATTACTTTCTATCCGTCCATTTTATCCCTAGATCTGGAAGTGCTCTACAACAGACATGTAACACTACCTACATTGTAACAAGGAGAGAAAGCATCACCAGTTGAAAGACAGGCCCTATCTCACCTACTCCCATATCATTTCCTACTGTCCTGGACTTCTCTTTGCTGATTTTATCCCAAGACAAGAGGAAGCAAGCAGACAGCATGCAAGCTCACCCGCCCCTACACAAGGATTACTCTCTCCACAGCACAGCAAAGCAAAATTGACCCTTTTCAGATTACCTTTCCCTGCTCACCTGCCATTGCCCTCTCCACTTGCCTTGAGCAGCTACTTTCCAACATGAAATCACCTTGCCCCACATCTCTGGCTGAAGCTTGGAGTTTTCCAGAGGGAAGTGCTCAGTCCACATGACAGTGACAGCAGAGACCACTGATGACAGGACTGAAGTACATCTTCCCTCTCAACACCAGAAGCAGCCACCATTTACTGGCTGCTCTCTTGATGCATTTAAGTGGTTTCTTAAAAAAAACAGGACCACTTCATTTATCAAACAGTTGAGCAGGATTGTGTTAGTAACATCTCAGCACTGCTGCGCTCTGCATCCACATTCACTAGCCTGAAGACAATGAAATCTCCAAACTGGCACCTGCTTTTATCATGCCCTGTAAAAACAGTACCTTAAAAAAATATATATATCTATATATATCTCAAAGTTATCCTGGAATGTAGAAGTTGAAATAGATCAGAGCACTACATCTGATGTGGATTAGGTTAATCTACTAATGATCAATTTGTCTACATTTATTAGAGAACATAGTATTCATTGAGATAATCATTTTATCTCCATCCTGACTAATTTCCTCTTGCAAAACACCATTAGAAAATGAGGCTGTAGTAAGGAAAAACAATGATGCCTAGAGCCTACTTAAATGACCCTAGTCTCCAGTGGGACTGCAAATAATTTCAGTAATAGGCCCTTTCAGAACATTTTTCATTACTTTTTAAATTTCTGAAGTTACTCAGGAGAACAGTTATTGCAGTTTATAGATAAGCCCAAGAAAGAAACGAACCAACTTCTGAAAATGCCTTAATCAGTGGAGATCTGACAGAAGTGCACTTCAGTGCAACAGAAGTGGCAATGCCAAATCTTTCACTTTCATCCAGAACAACAAATTCCAACATAAAACTGAAGAATCCAACAGTGCATCTGCACTATTGTATTTTTTATATGCTATTTACAAAACACTTGAGAAAAGTGAAGTGAAAGAGTCAGTGTAAGGAATATTGCTTCTTCAGGTTTTTCAAAAGAACATTAGAACTCTTTCTGACCTCAGCTTCTAACATTTCCTCTCCCACTTTGCAGGTGCTCTCAGAAATGCAAATGCCATCTCTAACCAGAAAGATTCCTTTGCAAGGAACACTAGAAATGCTCTGGAGTTCAAGTTTGTAACTAATTTCCAATAGGTCCTTATTCAATGTAGCTTAAAATAAGAGTATGCCAGTAACTTCTGCAAGTGTTTGAGACTAAAACTGGACCCATGTTTCAAGGTCAAAGTAATTCCACAAAACTTCTTCCTCATCATTTACAAAAGAACCATTTGCAAAGAGGAAGCCTAAAACAGAACAAAGATGGAGCTGCTAGAAAACTCATTTTCTTTGACAAAATGAAAACATAGCCATCATAGGAAGCAGAGAACATACAAAATTTGCAGAAACAGTCTGATAACAGTGCACCTCACAAAATTGAAGCATGATTCCCAATACTTAATGGTACTGTTTGCCTTGGGAGATGCTTCTTCTACACTCAGTGTGGAAGTTAACCTCTCATCTGGGTTGCTCTCCACTGCATCTGAGACCTCCGTCTCCACTACCCCATCTGGATAAATGTCCTACTCTTCACATACATCCCACTGGAGAGACCCCCAGTGACAAGATTTTATGACAAAAGCGCCCATTACGCTAATAACTGACACTGCTACTATGATCATCGAAATGGGGTATCTCTGCCAAAATGGAAAATATATGGTATTTCTTTCAAATAAAAATAACTTAAAAAAGCTAAACACAGGATGCAGTGAACAACAGACTAGTATTCCACATTTGTGCCTTACCGTAAGCAGCCAGAAGTGTTCTTGAAGACAGTTGTCCACTCAGCGTCGCGAGGTTTTGAGTCCTCATTTGGCTCGCTCTCCCAGCCAGAATGGGGTATAATCACTTCATTGGTGAGCGTCTGCAGACCATGGTTGATGATGACCATCTTCAGGGGCTCATAAGAGGACAAGTTCCACAGGGTGCCTTCAGGAAAAACAGTGATTACTAAGCAAGTAACAAGACAGCAATACTTTTTATTCTCTTTCATTACAGAGAATCACTAGAAGACTAAATCACAAAACAATGATAATGTGAAACCATTTTTGAAGTTTGAGACTCCAGATCAGCCTGTAACTTAGGGAACACCTCCAAAGGCAGTTCCATTAAGACATGCACATCTTTGAAGTCATCAGATCCTGCTGCAGAGTATATAAGTGTGATGTGCTATTAGAGATTGATGGGATTTTTTGCTACATACAAACTTTCATATTGCTACATTTTAAAGTCTATCTATGCCTCAAAAAGCAAAAATTCACAGAAGACGGGAGACCAGCATATTGAGGAAGTCCTAAAAACAAGGCTGAATTTATGGAGGATCATTCATCTTATGTTTATTGTCTGTAAGAGACAATGTTTCACTCAAGACTCTTCTCTCTCTCTCTCTCTCTTATTTACTTTCACGTTTTGCTGTCAGAGGCAACATCTGAGTTCAAATCCCCTGGTGCCACAAGTACACGATTCCTTGAAAAAGCTGAGAGCTGCGAGTCCTCCTCTGCCTTCTCGTTTTCACCTCAATTATGAATTAAAGCAGACTGAAGCTAAACATCAACACAACACAACAAAATACTAGCAATCCTTCAAATCTCAATTTTAAACAGTTCATGGGTTTTTTGTGTTTGTTTTGTTTTGAAGTCCGGCCTAAACCAGGATATTCACTTCAGAGAGAATTCCTGCATGGGCCCAGCCTGGCGACACTCGAGAACCATCAGGAAGACCATCTGGCCCGAGTCAGACACACAATTACTTTGATCTCCAAGAAAAAGTGTGACAATTAGGAAGATTTCAAATAGACTAACGGAGAAGTTAAATTTCCTAGGGCATACGGAAGTCCTGCCTAAGCGGATACAATATTAATATCAGACTCCTTGTGTTGTACCAACCACAAATTTGTTCACCTTGCAGTACAAGTTGTAGATGCTTGCCTCTAAATGCATGTTTAAAACAACAATAAAGAAAAAAACAAGGGGACAAAGGACAAGGGGACGAGGTACAACCTTCTCTTTCAATCCCTCTCAGCACTCCAAGTTTCAAAACATACAAGTTTCAAGCTCCTGAAGACTCTGCCCACTCGTTTTCCATCCATTACCTTGCTCAAACAGTCTATCCCAGGTCTACCGGCTCACGGGCAGAGGCGGCTGGCGTGAAGCCGGCGGCAGCGCTGCAGCGAGCTGCAGGCACGCGACGCTCCCGCATGCCCACGGCCCAAAGCGCCATGCACCATCTTGTGTGAGGAACAAGCAGCCTCATAGAAACTCTCCTTCACCCTCCAGCTTTCACTACCACCGCCCAGAACTGTCAAATGCCACATGTCCTATTTTAACATCTGAGCAGCATCCATATAGGGCCATGCTAGGTACCAGGTCCGAAAGGGAATTTTATCTGTTACAAGCAGTGAGTGGCACTTGTGTGACAGCAGCTGATGGTTAGCAGAACCTCCAAAGACTTACACTATGGTGTCTTCTGCTCAGAGCGGCATTTACAAAATCCAGACATCTGTTCGGACTTGAGAGTGTATTAGTTGTTAAAGAAACCTTAAGGCAGGCAACAGAATGAACCCCTGATGTTAACATAACTTTTCTTTACTTTTGGTCTTTTTCCTGAGGCCATCCAAAAATATTATTTTTTGGCTTATTTCCCTTGTCATTCATAGACAACACATTTTAAGAGAATTTCAGCATTTACTTTTTCTTTTTAAGCTTTCAAACAAGATAACATACGCAAAATAAAGTAATTTCCATTCATCAGAACAAATCACCCTTTGTCATTGCAGAAGCCACCAAACAACAGATAATTAAAAAAACCACAAGCAGGAAATGCTCCATTTTGTTGGGGAAGAAAGCTTCCAGTTCTCAGAACAAATTGGCTCAAAAGTATACATCACATAAGAAAAAAAAAATGCAAGACAATGTTTATAAGGCTATAAAAACTGATGTACAAGTTTTCAGATTTAAGCATCTTGAATTCGCTAGACTGTCTTTCTTTAGTCACAGTATGGCAATTCCTTAAGCATACCAACAAACTCAATGACTTAAAATAATAATTCCACTTAGGTCTTTAAATGCATTGCTGGCTCAGTACTTTGGAGACTTAAGTGCAAAAATCAGAACATCCAGGGCTGAATTAGGTGGATAAAATTCAGATATCTACACAGGGTAATCATCTCTGTAGCAAACCACAGGAAGAGGTTTAGAATGCCCTGGCCTACAAAACTTACTCTGGGACTTCTTCAGAGGAAAGTAAATGAAGCATTCAATATTTGAAACAGTGAAAAAAAGAAATCTGAAAAGATGGCATCAGCTAGGGAATCTAGTAGAGCATTCCTAAGGTTTCTGTATTTCTATTCTTTTGAGATGACAAAATACTGCAACTGAAAAAATGGAGAATTTTAAAGTCTCTTGTGCATGAAAGAGTTCAGTTTTAAAACTGGACAGCCCTTCCTATTTAAGGGATCCTTCCTTAAAATTCATCTTTTGCATCTAAAATGAGATTCCGCCTTCTCCTCTTTCCTGGAGGAGTGGCATAATTTATCATCTTTATTATAAAACTACAAAGAAATTTCAGGGCTTAAGAAGAGCCAGGCAGATAAATATTTTACTAAGTCAGAACGCCCACAAAAATTCCAATGGCTCTAACATTAGAGGATTCTGCAAAAGCCTGAGTACTCAAATCTTTTGCTCAGAGATTTGTGTCTAGATTTCTAAATCTTCAATACATATCTGCAAAATAAAATAATCACCAAATTCTCTATCTTCTATATTATTAATCACTAGTAGTTATTTCAAAAGAGATTAAGTCCAACTGGGATCTAACAGAATCATAACCAGACTGGAAAACAGCACAATCCTGTAAATTCACAGCACACAAATCAACTTCACTAATGCTAGCAATCCCATCCAAACCAACAGGAGAACTACTTATATGTACAAAAAGAGCTTTTGCACATGTTCATCCATAATTTCTAGTAAAGGCTGATTAAAATTTATGCAATAAACCATTTAGGAGCAAACATTTTGACTGTGAAGTCAGTGGCAGCAAGACAAAGATAATAAGGACCAAAATTAAATAGATCTTTCCTCTATTCCTTTGAAGGAACAAAAACCAGTTTGCACGCTTTTCATTTTCTCACCAGCCTCCCATCTCTTGCAAACATTTCATAGAAAACACATCAAACTCTCCGAAGAGGCATAAAAATACCCTATTATAAAATATATGTATATAGCAGAAAGCTCTTCAAGATGTTCAAAAAACAGTCAAAACATGAAATAAATTTACAATAGTCTCCTTGGCAGCTGCATGAGGAGAAAACACCAGCTGAATCCCTCTGCTGAGCAGTATGCAGAGAAGGAAAGTGTACATGAGCAGCCCGAGACAAACAGGGATGAGGGAGCCTTGTGGCAGGGAAAGGATTCACCTTCAAGGTTGACTTCATGGGGAAAACATCCCTCAAGAAGGGATACAGATAACCAGTGACAATGCATTTTCTCCTTCAGAGTTACAAACTAAGTAAGTTTAAATCCCAGCATCCTTTCAGCTCTTGAAAAAAACCTGAGAAGATCCAAGAGAAAATCTGAGTGTGTGTGGGGGGAGGAAATAGAAGACTATGATCCCCGCAAATCTGACCTCCACCTTGAAGAATCACACTCTGCATCTATTAGCATAACACACGAATGATCTAACAAGCTGGAAACACTGCTTTTAAAACTCTTAAGTTTAATCCGTTCAGATGAATATCACTCAAGAGAAATCAAGTCACTAGAGCAGCACCGTAAGGGAAAAGAATTTATCAAGATTTTCCACACACTTTCACTGAAAGCGTTTGCCTTTTTGATCGCAGACCACATGCATTTTAGAACTAGAGAAAAAATGAATTATTGCTTTCCAGAAGATAATGATCAAGTCTTTATTTCATTCATAAGCACTGTCTGTAATATACATTCATATTTGTAATCATAATCATTACCTCTCCTTTCAGCATTTTAAGAGGGGACAACAGCTACACAGTTTTATTTCAAAAATACAGATTATCATAAAATAGATTAAAAATGACTAAAGTATAAATAATTCTATCCAATTTATGTCATATTAAAGGATTAGGGCCATAGCCCTAACTTCTAATGTCTGTGCCTCCTTGGAGTTAACTCTGAAAAGATTTCTAAAGACATTGTGCCAGAATATATACTCGCTATTATCTTCTAAAACCCAAGTAAAATCTTTTCCTTCTGTGCTTACTTGCAAAATCCAAAGTTACCATTAAATTAAAACAAATCAAGAAGTTGTTTAACTCCTCATCTGTGATCCATCCAACATCATTTATCACATGAAAAACCAGCACACTGCATACGTTTCCTGGGGACATCTTGTTGTAGATTCATCCTGTACACATCTATTTGACACAGTAGGTGTACAGTCCTGTTGGACTTGTTCTAAGTCCTGAAGACAGGAGCTCTGCATCTGCAGGCTAAGCTGTAGTCAAGCACAGAAACTCACACGTGAACTATTATGTCCCAAAATGCACTTCAAAAAGTGGTATTCTTTTGATTCTTTAGACTTAATCCTTCCATTTTCTACTAGAAAAATTAGTCTGCAATGAGGAAGCTCAAGATAGCACAGTACTTCTAAGGGAGCTTCTTGTCTGATCAGCGGACAGGATTTTAACATACATAAATGCCCGTAAGACGTGAATTCTCAGTTGCTCAGTTTGGAAGTTTCTATTCTAGAAGAGTATTAGATCAAAAGATTTCCTTTACTGAGCTTTCTAAAGGTCAATCATTTTTCAATTAAAACTAATTTGGAAATAGGCAGCATCAGGAAAAATCATTCTACATCACTTAAAATAGTGTGCAATGTTGTTAAACAGCAAAATTACACTTCAACGTTCTCAAAAGGAACAGAAATATTCATTAACACTACCAACTTCTGATTGCTTGTCAAAGAATGTAATAGGATTTTTGGTCTTGCATATCTGATGGGAACATTGGTTGCACACAAAACCTTATCACTCGAGATAAAACTTTTGCAAGCTTTCCCAGTCAGGACAGATTTCTTTCCTTATCAGCCTAATCCTCATTTCTCTGTTTCTCAAGAAAATGATCTACTGAAAATGGAGCAGCACACAGTCCCAGGAGGACAACTAGAGACAGAGACAAGGGAGAATTCCTCTAAATATTTTTCATTACAACTCCTCTCATGATGTACCTATGGACACACTAATAACTCAACCATGCTGTTCCCAGTGCAGGAGATGCACACATTTTTGTACCTTTTAAAAAGTACAAACAGGGAGCTCCATGATATTTTATGATTACATCTTGAGTTTTAAAGGTATTTTTACATGCCTCACATATTTGTATTACCCTGAGGAACATCACATTTTAGTGCCATTTCCAGATGCACTGAGAACATCTTGCAAAGCAGATACAACATTATCCCAGAGAAGGCTTTCAGTTCTATTAAGAAGAGTCCTACTAGACAAGAAAATAAGCTACAGACGTGCTTAACCTGGCAGGAGCGTAGTATCCATATACTCAGCCTCCTTACAAAATTAAGTGCCAATACATTTGTTTAACCAATGTTCTCCAAAAAGCGTATTCTGGGAAATAGGCTGATCAATACACTTCTGACATGGCAAATCTCAGCCGTTCAGCAGCGAGTGTCACACATCAATTCCTTCCTCACACTCTGCTGCATCTACATCTTAAAAGTTTTCAACATACTTGTGTGGCTTTTTTCCCATTCCATTAACCCACTGACCAGACCCAGCTGGCTGGCCTGACTCACACTGTTCAGCACAGCTGTGGCTGCTGTGTCAGATCACCCTGTTAATGAGAGGCCCTGGAGTTGCTCTGAAGCCAGGGACTGACTCTCCTGCCAGAAGGCACCCTCTCTACCCACGGATGTCCTACTGCACGCCCCTACCAATCTCCTGCACTGCAGACAGGTACAGGGTCCCACACCCAGGGAAGCAAGACTTCAAGACTGAAATTAAGATGCTTACAAGAGCTATATTCCCAAACTGCTCTTGAATTTGCACATTTAAATTATATAAATCTCTTTTGAGAGCAGGATTATTTCCTCATTCATCCACATCTGCAGTGACCAGCTGATGATTACCATTCAGCTTCCAAAAAGCAGCCATTACTGAATTGAAAAAATAATTAAAAACAGCAAAGTCAATGTGTCATACAGGACCTCAATCTGCAGCCTGTTAAAATAAAAACCACCATCACCACCAAAATAACCCTGTGCTGTTGTCTGTTCTCCCATTTTGACCTAAAGAAGAAATTTCTGCATTACTGTCGAAGTCTCTAGAGGATTCTCTCTAGGCAGAATTAAGAACTGTGATGCAAAGGTAGACTTTGATTTATCATTAGGGAAAGGTAACTTGATAGGAAGTTGAGATTTCTACCACGAGACCATCAGAAGCAGGATCTGAATTTTCAGTGCTGCAGAGCACAGGCCCCCTTGCAGCTGCCTGGGCTGAACACTTCCTTTGCATTTTAAGCTGGCTCCCGCTCCTCTCTGCTGCCTTTTGGAGATCATCCCGTGTTACCAGCTGGGGTTGTGAACACTAGGTGTGAGCACAGCAGCACCAGCCATGCAGGTGTTGCTGAAATACTGTTCTCTTCTGTACTGAAGCTGGGACATTTCACACCAGATCTGGTGATATCACTTCAGAAGTGGAATGAAATCATTCCTAGTTAGGTAGAGATTAAAGGCACATCATCTGTTGCTGGACACCTGCTTAGGTTAATGCTCTCAGTATTTATGGTGGCAAAGGGAAATAAAGGGCTTTAAATAGTAAAAAGGGAAGTGGAACAAAAATGCTATTTTTAATTAGCAGGAGGTAGTGTCAGACAATGTACTTAAACTGTAAAATTAATTATCAACTGGAAATTAAAGCAATCGCCATTCAGAGAGAAAAAGAGAAAACCTCTAGTTTGTTGTTGCCATCTCAGAAGTGACTGATTAGCACTTAACATTATAATGATATTCCTTCAGAGTAAATTACAGACTGACTTTCCCTTTCGTGAAGCTGAAGAAATAAATATATTCCTTCTCAGCACTCCAGAAATGAGTTTTGAGTAAACTAGAACAGCAGATAAACAAATGTGCTTAAAAAAAAAAAGTGGAAAAAGATAAGTCAGCCACCAAACTAAATGAGTGCAACGAACAGACTACAGATACCGCCTAAAGAGTTCCTACGTCAAGAGACACAGCACACAACAATCAAAGCAAAACCAACATGTACTAATTAGAGGATTTCTTACAAAACAGATAGCTCTCCTTCACCACCTCTCTGAAACAGGACTGGAAAAAAAGAAAAACAACCTGCCAGTTTCTATATTGCCTACTAAGACCCAGTGTGCTTAATATCCCATTATGGCTGGGGAAGAACAGTTGGAACATCCAGTGCCACTGTTGAGCAGTAAAAACTTGGAGAGCTGCCATAATGTGTTTTGAGGCAATTATGGAATTATGATGTTTGCTTCAAAAGGCTTAATCCGCATTTGTGATAGTCCGCTTGGAAAAATCCAACACGGATAAAATAGCTAAACAATTTCAGCCCCAGACCCATTTTCACATGCCCAGAACTTTCTAAAAATTTCTATTCTGCCACTGAAAGCCACTACATAGCTCCTCTTCTCCAACCAAGTGTCCCCTGTTGCCTCTGAGAAGAGGGGGGAAATCCATTTCACCTCCCATGAGTTATGGGAGGCTGAAGTACAATACATTTTTCTTTGGTTTAAGAGTTGACATACTTTTCCACCCTTCTCTACTTAATAGAAGAACTTTGAAACTTGGCAGATATTTTATTATTCCTTTTGAACAATGTCCAAGACTAAGGTCAAACAGAAGTAGGTTGAATAATGAAGTTATAAGCAATTGAAAAATCCCTGCAAAGCATAGATGAACTGAGTATCTCTGAAATGCAATTCTCCTTTTCCCAATTATTATCTCAAACAATCCTCATGTCCAGAGCTTCTCAACAGCAGGCTCTACACTCCTTAAAATCTGAGCGTTTCCTAACCCTCTACTACTGAAATGCTACAATTTATATATAGCCCAGCTGACTCCCCAGCAGCAAAGACAGGAAGTGCTGCTGAGCAGATGGGCTGTACTATCAATGTGAAGTACTTGGGACATGGCAAAAGGATTATTTTATAGAAGTTCAACAAGGAAAGTTTCTGATTAGCGTCTCTGACCTCATGATTAGAGCACGTTGAGGGCAAGTGGACTACAAATTACCTGTCAATGAATTGCCGTAACTCATTTAAGCTCCAGTAACCCAATCACATCTAGTTGCATGCTACATCCGAGAAGTGTCCTCTGCATCTCGGCACTTAGGGAAACCTGGGTGCTACGTACACAGATGACTTCCTCTTGAAGGGCACGTCAGTCCAAATTATCCATTGATTCACACCAAGAACATGGTGCAGCTAGAGAAACAGCTGCAGCCAGTGATCCAGATTCTCCTTCAATCTTCTATCCTTCAGAAATTCCTGTTCCTGGAACTGAAAAGACTCCTCTAAACCATAATTTAATAAAGAAAATATACACACTAACCTGTAATTAGCTCTCTGACTTCCATGTCATTTGTTTTTCGCAACAGTCTGATCAAAGCTGGGATGCCATCACAGTTCTTTATAGCCACCTTGTTCTCATTATCCTTCCCATATGAGATGTTTCTGAGCGCCCCACAGGCTTTGCGATGGACCTCTGGTTTTGGATGATCTAGCAGGCCCACCAAGATAGGGATCCCTTTAAGGTGCCTCACGTCCTTTTTGATTTTATCATTCTCGTAGCACAAGTGCTGCAGGTAGGCTGCGGCGTTGGACTTGACTGGATCAATAGGGTGGCTGAGCATGGCAATTACTTCAGGGAGGTCAGGGTCCCTCCACCTAGGGTCTTTCCGAATGCTGTCAATAGAGGGGGAGCGCTTCCCCAGGCGATCAATACTGGCCATGCTTCCTCTCTCTGGCTGTGCTAGAGGTGCTGCATAGCCACCGTGAAGGTAAGGGATCCGCTCTTCAACCATCTCCGTCTCAACAGGGTCATCGTAGCCCCTGTAAGAAGCAACAGTCCCAAGAGAAAAAGGAAAAACAGCACATTTAAACACTCTGTGCCTCTGAGCCAGCATGCAGATTTCACCCATGATCAAACCATTTAACATCAAACATCATTAGGGGCAACATATTTACACTTTCAAATAATATATTTGCAGTAACATGTAAATTAAGCATAGCTGAGTACTCAGCAACGATGGGACTGTAGGACAATATTTGTTTGGTTAGCAGCGAAATAATGACAGGAACGGCAAGTCATCAAGCATATTGCTTTCATTTAGGTCACTTAGCAAAGTAATTATAACAGAACTGGATTACATTTAGTAGGAAACACTGAGCTTCATTAATGACACTACTTCTGCAACAAACCAGAACTCTAATTAAAGGCATTCAAGGCCTGGGCACAAAGGGACCACAGACAACTTTCAAATCTGAAAAGATCCACTACATTTCCATGCAAAAGTTGATACTCTCACAAGTATTCTGGATTTCAGTACTCACAAGTTTTCCATTTTTCTTTGACAAACGGTTAAGTTCTGAATCCAAGCATACAATATACACGCTTTTATAGAATCACTCAACATAAAAGTAAGGAACCGATAGTCAAGAGGCCCAAGTCAACTATTAACACCACAGTAATTTGCTGTCATCCAAAATGAGTCCAGCAGTCCGTGCTTTTCTCCCTCTCCCAGAATTCAGCACCGAACCAGGCTGTGAGACTGGCAAGGTCACTGACAGCATTCGAACGAACTGCACCCACGTTGTTCTGCCATAATTCACCGCGCGCCACTGACGCGAGGCCAGTCGCAGCCAGCTAACGCGCTTGTAAACAGGACTGTCCGTGCTCACACAAAGGGCAAAGGCACAATCAACCCAGCTGAAGATGCTCTGATATGTTCTCTCACAACAGAAATTCCCATATTCTTAAAATAAAAAAATAAAAAGGCAACTTCGTCAAATACTACTTTTTCCCTTAATATCAACCACCACAGCTACAATCCCTAACCTTCAGAAAAATTCTCCACACGTATCACTTCCGACAACTATCTGCTAAGACAGAAGATTTCAGCAACAGCTTTGTAAGAAGAGACACTAAAACCTTCAGAATTGGTTTTTGGGATTCACTGATACAGTTCGTCTTTTATTTAAAGCAACACCTTACATCCTCCAGAACGCACACAGTTACTACAGGGGAGCTTCAACCCATGTGAGGTGCATCTATCCGTAAGATAACGTTTAAGCTCATACGAAAAGCACGAGAGGAAACCCGAAGCATGCGTACAGCGACCCACTGATTTCAGGAAAGTTTTGCTCATTCTTCCATTTTGCAGGGGAACAAGCCCACAGGGCGGTAAGGCAACTCGCCCCTAAGGGTTACGAACTCCCTCAAGCACGCTCCGCGTGGAAGTCTCCCTGCTCCAAGGCTTTGTCGCAAAGGCTCACGCAAGCTCGCCAGCCTCCCTTGGAAGGGTAAAGGGCTGAAGTGACTACTGGCAATCCGAACAAAAGCTTCGGTTAATCCAGTTGTTTTAAATCTCAAGCGTTTTCTTTTTCATCCTGCCTTCCTTTTTCATTTCTTTTTTCATCCTCCCAACTAATGTATGTTAACATTGACTTATATGTTAAACGTATGTCTTCTTTTGCTGCTCCATAAAGCTGACAGATGGGACAAATATCATAAAAAGTTAAGATTACTACTTGACTATAAAAGTCAAGACAACACAGCCTTTCCAACACACAATTCTTAAAAATAAAATTGCAGCACATGTACTCATGCAAGTACAGATTATTTCCTTTCTAAACAGCTGAAGTTTTTTGCCCTGCTGTTTTTTTCCCAGGCAGATTAGCTACTACTGTGGCACTGTACTTATTTCAGTCAAGCAAAGTTTTAATTGCTACAAAACGATTCTTAAAAACTTCCTCTTTGGGCACCAACTGATGTTACAGAAAAATTTCTCATGTCATGCACAAAGATATACAGACCATTAAAACTCAGGAAGAAAATGGAGCATGGTATTATCCTAAAGGGACTGCTAATTAAACCAGACGCTGGGGAGAAAAAGCAACCAGAGGTGGAGTCTGAACTTAGTCTTGCACAATTAATGCTTTTAATGCTAAAAGCACCTCTGACTTGAATTGCTGATCTAAATCATAAACTGAATGAAACAAAAATGGGCTAGTGTCCAAAACTCAGAATGAATCTGAAGAAATCACTTATTGATGCAGTTATTTGTGTATGTATAATTCAGTACTTGCTCTACACAGTAATTTACAGTGTCTGGACAGCTGTTGTATTTTCTGTTAGAGAACAAAGCTGTTTCCACCATTCTAAGAAAGTGCCAACATTGAAAAGATTTACTTTTGTGCATACACGTAGGGCAGAAGTAGTAATAAATGCCCTACACCAGTACTCGAAACAGAATTGTTTTTATACATGCAAATTTGACAATCAGCATTAAAACTACAACAAAAGCAAACTCACTTCTCACTCACCCTCACATTAAATTATCAAGCACATAAAAAAAAGTAGATGAATTTTAATAGCAGCCCTCTGCACAGCTGTTGCTTATTTGACTCAGTGGCTTGTAATTCAGCATGTCTCAGGCCTATCAGCTGTCTACAGGATTACTGTACACAACCTTAACTACACCTGCACAATTAAGTTTCTTCTTCTCATCCATGCAAATACAAAAGATAATTATTGTCTTGGGATGAGGCTTGTTTGCTTTATTTCCGTGAAGCCTTCCAACAGAACTGTGCAGAAGCTCCCAACTCCCTCATGCTTTATCCTCTCCCCTATGCCAAACAAAACCCTCTGATACCATCAAGCCCAAAATAAAACTTTAAAATCAGAACTTTAAATTGCAATGCAGTCAAGACAAGAAAGCACCATGTAACTTTTATACAAACAATACTAACTTGGCATTTATATTATCAACCACTGTTTATTAAATACAAACATGAAACATCTGAAATAAAGCATCAGTCATTCCAAAAAGAGGATCACATCTGCATTTGCTACTTACTGGAACAAAGTTAGAGAATTTTTTTTTTCCTTTTGTTATACCAATACAAATTTACTAGAGCACCAAGACAACGAATAGCTTTGATGATCCTTGACTTTGATGACCCCTCTCTGATGAAATCCTAAAGACACAGGACTGTGCTAGAATGAAACATGGGAAAATACTGAGCACTTGATGTTCCAAGGAAGAGGCTGCATTGCTGAGGGCCTGAGACACAAAGAGCTTTAGATGGTTCAGGATGAAACAAGCAGGTGGCAGTGGGGAAGGCAGCACTGCTTAGAACCCACGAACGACAGCTCTGGAGCCAAGCAGAGACAAGAGCATTACTGCTGGCCCCAGCCTCACAGCAGAAGCAAAGCAGCATCAAGGAAGTAGACCCTGAACTACAAACGATGCTGGCAAGTGACCTGTGATCATCATCAGTATTTTCACCCAGTCCTGTCCCAGCACAGGTCTTTCAGATGCTCCTGTGTTTCTCCCAACCTTAGCCTGATTCTGCAGGACCATCTCTTTTGTGAAGAGCAGGACAACAAATCCGGCTGTGATCACATCAGTGCAGACACACAGCTATGTTCAGACAAGATGAAGAATGTCTTTCAAGCATTTTCAGAGAAAAAATAAACATGTGAAACACTACTGCGAAGATATGCCTGCCTATCTGGTACAGTGCACCTCCACAGGATTAAACAGTGTCAAAAGTTAGCCAGCCACTGGCTAAAGAAATAGTAACAAAAACAACGGCTTTACCTAGCAGAAAAGACATCAGTTTGATACTTGACCCTCAACAGTAAACATCTAGAAACTCTGATGTCCTAGCATGAACTTAACAGCTGTACAAGAAACCTTAATGAAGGCCAGTATCACACCAATTCAGATTCACATTATTAAATGCAGTAATCAAGTCCGCAGAAGGGAAAAAATACATTGACATTAAAGAAAAAAATCCTTAAAGGTTTTACAGAGGAAGCTCTAAACGACAAGTCTGCCACTGCTTAATAGCACTGAGTGAAGCAGTTCACAAAAATTGTTTCTTTGCAGATGGCAAAGGATCTAAGTATCTCACTAGCTAAAGCAAAGCAGAACTACCACAAAGCCTTTGACTTTCTGGCAAATGCAAGATAACAATTCCCTCTCTTGGTGCTGGGGAGGATGAGCCAGCCCAGGTTAAGTCACAGAATACCACAGAACCAGTAAGGTTGCAAGGGACCTCTGGAGATCATCTAGTCCAACCTCCCAAAGATCTCCTGGTGCTGGTTCCACTGGGGCTTGAACCCAGGATCTTCAGCATGTAAAGCAGATATGATAACCACTACACTATCTCCCCTCTCTTAATAGAGGGGTTAGGAACTAGAGAAGCACAGAAGAAGCAAAGGGAACACCAAGTCATAAGCAAATACTCGCTGGGGAGTTAACCACGTTCAGTTTCTGAAAACAAATTAGTAAAAATCAACAACGCACATACTCACACGCAAAGAGAAGAGTAAGAAACCAGTCACATCAGGTGCATGTAGTCACAGTGGTCTAGAAGAGATTTTCCTTCCAAGCCAGACTGGTGAGGGGCAAATGAGATATTTATTACTTTCATTTCAGCAGAGCAGTTGTGCTGGAATGGTAAGCTCCTTAACACAGGAGGAGGACTAGCACAAGCTCCAGCAGATAGGGCTGCCTGTGTTCAGGAGGCCGAGGGCTCTTCGCTCTCAGGACTGAACAGTCTGGTTGCTCACCAGGGGCTGCTGCCTGCAAGCATCTTGCTGTCCATCTGTTTGGGGCAAGGCAGTTGAGTTTTTAGGATGCTGTGGGTCTTGCTAATCACCCGCCTCAGGGAGTTGATCAAAACATATTCAAGCGTAGAGGAAAACTGTGTTATCTTCCTTGTGGCTTCAGCATGGGCACGTTTGGGTAAACGGGTGAAAGATTTACAAATTTAACCCCCAACGATTTATATAAGCATTACATTCATCAGTTTGCACCTGGTGTCTGCTTAGGAAAAAAGACCAGAAGGACTTGGGATTTCTGTTCAGAAGTTTGTGCCAAATACTGAAGAGGAAACTTAAGGACTTTGCAGAGTGAAGTCCTACCACTGCCAGCTGCCGTTTCCCGATGGGAGGATGGGCAGGAGCACTCCTGAACTGGACTGAACTCTGTGCCGAGACCACATGGTTAAAATGCAAAAACCACCCTGATTGGATCCATTTAAAAGCCACTAATGGATCCCCAGCTTTGAGGATGCTTGCATAGGTGCTGTTGGGATACTCAAATTTGAATGAGGTGGAATAAGGCTAAAAGCACCTTTCAAAGGCAGTCTACAAATATAAGTCTTTATATTCTAGATTTTTAAAAAAGATACCAGAAATAGAATGTGAGTAATATTTACTTGATATCAGCACTTTCACTCTTTCTACATACAACAGCAATAAAAACAAACAAAAAACCCAAACCCCAAATGCTCCCCACAGATGTTAGTTACTTAATCTAAAACCTAGCCTATGCACTGGGAATAATAATTTTGACCATTAAGTGACCAGCAAAGTAGTCTCATTCTCTTAAAGCAGGCTTCTGCCACAGAAAAATTAACAGCAGAAAGCTATTTTGTTGCTGATGACTCCATTAACATTAAAAATTCAAATTCTGTCTAGTCTGCAATCCTCACTGGCAATAGCTGCTCCAGAATTTTTAAGGAAAAAGCAAGTCCCATGGATGCTAGTACAAGTGTGAGCTGTAATGAGGCACTATGGAAAAAAAAACACAACTGCAAGAGACTGCAAACTGAACAGAAAACTTATATATATATATATATATATATGTATATATATATATATAAATATATATATATATATTAAGAAGCTGTTGCAAGTTCTTTTTTGTATTAACTTCCACTTAATGATTAAATAATATTCAAATACTGAGGATGTTTTGTGAATACAACATATTCAGTACTTCCTGAAGTACTTTCTTTTAAAAATGACAGTACACAAAACTCCTAGCAAAACCGTAAAACTAGATTTTTTTAAGACTACAAGCAGAAAACTCCATTATTTAACAGAAACAACCTACCAGATGAATCAACAAGTGCATAAAACCAATTAAAAAAATCTGTAAATATCTTCCAAAGTGAAGTTGAGAAATATTAGATCAATATTATACAACAAAATGCCTCTCCCTCACCCCAATTTATGTCCTCTGACTTGAACCAGAGCACATCCCAATGAACATGTTTCTGAGGAGGCACATTTTCCCCCTCAATTTATAATGAGTTAACTAACTCAAGATGATGCTGGTGATGGCAGAAGAGAAAGAGCCTAGAAGATATTTCTTCTTTCTCTGATTAATCAGAAGGACAGAGGTGAGTTCCATCCCCCTCGGAAGAAGGACATGCAGCTGCAAACCACCCAGCACAGATCCCCTGTGGACATGGCTGCATCTCCTCCCTGTCATGGATGGGGCAGAAAATTGCTACTGGGAATCTGGAGGAGAAGGCACTGCTCAGTCCTCTGAGACGGGACGCAACCGCAACCAGCAATCGACAGTAAGTACGCTCTATTTTAAACTCTACTAACAAATGAGAGTAGAAGTAGCTGAGAAGAAAATATTTTTAATTAAAAGAAAGAATCATTTAAAATTTCTACAAGCACGCCGAAACCAGAATTCAGTTCGTTTGTAGCACCATATGATGAGGACGCCCTAGCTCAAAGGCAGTTTTCAGTAACTGTATTGTCATGTGTGGGTACAGCGTTAGTTTGCTAGCAAACCTGTAGTCTTACTCACTGCTAGAATCCTTTACCTTCAGAGACTTCTTTAAAAGTGATCAAGCTCATGCCTAAAAACAAATAAAAATGTTCTGGCCTCTTCCTGCACTCCTGTGTACATCAGAAAGGGCCCTTTCATTTAGTGCAATCCACTCCTACCTATTAGGGAACTGTTTGTAGGTCTGGAACAAGAGGAACATTGGCAAAGCCATGATCACAGACACATACTGTCAGACACAGGAAGGCATGGATGATTTGGACAGCACTGTAAAACCAGCAGTATTTAGGGAGGCTTGGCAGATAGAACTAAATTTGGTTCCATTTCTTCCTTTAAACTTCACATATCTTCTCTCATGGGAAGGATTCCTCCCTCAAATTCAGGTCAACCTTTCTTCAGCTCCATCTCTCCTCTTGAGCCACCCAGATTTCAGAAGTTCTTTTCTTGTATGTCTTACATGAAGATAAGATATAGCATATTACTGACAAGGACCAAGGTAAAGACAGTGGCAGTGAAGGTGGTGATGACCATTCTTACAATACCTAATTTTCTAGAGAAAATTACAGTTTCTGGCCAAAGACTGGACATTAAACAGTCTTGAAATAAATACACAAAGATATAGACTTAAGTGAATATCAACTGGAGCTTGTTAACTTATATTATCAATATGCAGTATGCAGAAGACTGCATATTAACACAACACACACAAAAAAAAAGCCCCCACATCTTGCTCTTATTCAAGCAAGCAACCTCATATCACAATTCCTAAAATGAAGCATCCTCTGACTTTATGGCTTTTTATGTCTTTATGGATCTGTTACCTTTCTTTTGAGGCATACGGACAAAGTGGTGTAAAAAAGGTTCTAACAGTGTTATGATTATACCTACTCTATGTAGTAATAAATTGATGGCACTTTGGCACATTTCATAAGTAATGACTTCCTTTAAGAAGAAAAAGAAATAATCAAGTAGTAATTACCCTCCATCTAGTACAAAGAACTGTTTGTTGTCATTAGTTTCTTGCAGATCAATAGCGTATCTGAAACGCAGGTTTATTGAAATATTTTAATACCTCTTTGAAATGTCAAAAAGTAACTACTTATGAAGAGGCCCTCACACAATCATCTTATGTTCTCACAAGCTAAAGCTTGCTGCCACAGTCAGGCTAATTACTTGTCAAAACCTCTTGATCACATTAAATATGGAAAAAAAATTGAAACAAAAGAAATATAAAACAAAAACTGTTAATTGGTCCTATCCAAACTGCAAGGAACAATAAATCAAAGGGATACTTAAGAAAAAAAACCTTTAAAAATGCAAACAGACAGGTTCTAAGCAGCCTTTTAAATATTCATCATGCATACAGTTTGAAAAAAGCCAGAACACTAAAAATGTAAAGTTATTGTTGCTTGACTGTTTTTAACCAGAGTTGCAAACTTCTTTTGGATATTAGAGTGGCAACTCAAATCTGGTTGATTGATCAGTATTTTGGGCATCCATTCGGTACTGGTACTCAAAACCCTCAATCCCATAAAACCTAGTTGTGGTCCCACTGGTAGTAAGCTTATAAAAGCAAAGACATCACAATGGACTTCAAGGGGCTCTAGCAGATATGTCTTCTTCACCATGCATGTGTGCGCACGCACCACAATTTTCAGGTATTTGACTCCATTTAACTTTTAAATGGACTTCCAGAAATGTGAAGGAAGACAGAACTATGAAAATGTTGGATGAGGTAGAGCTCCAAGAAAAGGCAAGAAAAAGGCCCACCCAAATGCCACCAACAGCTAGTGCTGATGAGAAGCCACCTTTGGTCACAGCTTGTAAAGATCACCTAAAAACTCTAAGGCAAGTGGTTTCCAAACTCTCTCTACAGCTCTGGAAATGTATTCTAAACTACAAGTAAAATAATGAGAATTAAATCCATATCAAAACATGATTCATGAGGATATGACTTCATGCAGACCTATGCCAAAAGTTAGTAAGCTGCACAGCCAACAATTAAAGTGTATGAATTTTTCAGGTTTATACTCAGAAGATGACTTTCAGCTGAGTAATAAGACTGCTCTCAAGTTTGATTTTTCCCCCCAAAACAAGAGTTGATAGCTGTACTAATGCCAGAAAATACAGCATAAAGCAGAACACCTCCCTGGTAAGACAAGCAAAGCTGAAGTAATTTGTGCCTTGCCTCTTCGGCTATGTTAAGTGCTGCTCAGATGCTCTTGAACTCCTCTTTACACAGACTGACAGGACAAAATAATAACCTGATCTTACAAAACACTGAAGTATTTCAATGAGGTTCAGAGTAACCTCACCACACAGCTTATGGGGTACAATGAGTACAGGCCCAGGAGCTCAGTGTCAAGCACTTCACAAGACAGCTTTATATAAAAAGTGCCCCTTCAGCACCACCACAGGTATCAGCTCATCCACAAACAACCAGCTATTCAAAATTTTTGTTCAGCAGATACAAACATAACCAGGCCTGTCAGAAGGCTCACAAATTACAAGTTCCTTTCTTCACCTTGCTAGCATGGGATGGGACTGGGAGAACACAGAGATCACAAGTCACTTTTTTTTTTTTTTTTTTTTTTTTTTAGGAAAAAAAAGGGAAAACGAAAGCACAGCTTTCTTTCCAAATTCAACAAAAATAAACTGCCGAGAAGCACAGCAACAGTTCATGACCACAGCATATACCCCCTGCTAGATTTTATGGGTATTCTCTGTAATTGTTTATTGACTAACAAAATGATAGGCTTCACCTTGTTCATAGCAAGCTAAGGAGCTCCACTCCTCCGTAGAAGAAACCTCCTCCTCAAGAAGGTCTACCTTTGCGTTCCTGTGTTTAGGACATTTTGGTTTTACCTCCAATTATTTTTGAGAAATGCTGATGATTCCTCTAGCCAAGATCACAAGTATATTGCAATCTCAAACCAGTTTAACTGCTTATTTTGTCATCTTCACAAGGCCTTTCCTGCTCCACCTGTCAATATCCTGCTCTTGAGATTTTAGCATGCTTGTCTCTTTACAGAGACTATGCTGACCACAACCACTGCTATGTTTTTTTTTTTCTGCCAAGTGATTCTCAAACTTACCAGACCACTGAGAGTTCAAACATGTGTGTTCAACTAAGAAAAATATAGCTCTAAATAACATAGCAAGAAACAAATGGACTTTACCTTCCTTTGTGAGGTCTTGCTCTCTCTGGTATGCCTGCAGATGTCCTCCGGTTCACAGTGGAGTAATCTGGATCCAGTTCATATCCTTCATCATCTACTCCAAGGCTGCGGTTATCATCTTCCAACCCATAGGGTTCTGGCTGGAAGCGTTCTGGCTGGGAGCGGTTCAAGTCAACATTGCTGCCTACTGGCACCTGGGGCTGGGCAACGGGACCATAATTATCCCTTCTGCTTGGCAAGGTGAAGCTACCATCCTCTGGCCGGTAACTGTTCCCTGGCACGTAGGCATAGCGAGGACGGTAGCTGACACCACGGGACAAGCTGCCATAGTTATCGGACAGATCTCCGTAACCATCATGACTGATATAAGGGCGATACTGCCCTTCGTGGCTGTCAGGGTAAGAATCGTTGTAGTTGTTGTAAGATCTGGTTAATGTGGACGATGCTTGTGGTGTGATGTACCGCTCCCCATTCTTCATGTACCTTCTGTCTATCGAATCTGTGTAGCTGCCCATAGGAGATGAGCCATCCATTGACGGTAGGCCATCAGGCCCAAGTGGGACCTGACGCACTGTTCTAGTGGTGACAGTTTTGACCATTTTGGTTACCTGTGGAAAAGTATCGAATAAGGATGTTAATTTTTGTCTTGCTGCATGATGTGACAAGAGACAAAGGGAGCTATAATGCTAACGTGGACAGGAAGGCACCACAAAGCCTACTACAACAGGCCTGTTGAACGGAAGCACTGATTTACTCACCTTATGAGCTCACATACATCAGGAAAGTATTGCTGTGAAGAATTGAAAGGACATGTCATTGGTCCAGTTAATAGGAGTTATGTACATTTTAGGGCTCTTACTACCAAATCAAAAGCATTGCAGCTATGTGAAGTGTGTGGCAACAGTTCAAAGTTACCCTACCAGCTCAAGTTTTCCCCAAATGCTTTCAAGAGTCAACTTTTTGTACAGCAGACTTATGCTGGGTAGCCATAGACTCTCCTCTCACAGTAGCATAAAATACTACATCATGTTTGCTAATTTGACAGAAGTACAGTTATATGATGCTGACTGATATGGATCAGGTTTGTACTACTGCATAGCTGATGGAGCGCAAATTTAACAGTAACGTTTAGGAAACCATGGCCCCAAACAGAAAGGTTTCAGGCTCTTAGTTTTCAGTCAGTATAAATCTTCACCTAAATCTTTGCTCATATCCAGCCATCATCAAATGAACCCAGAAAGTAGTTGGCTTCAGTTCTTTTGGTAATAAGAGTCTTTTAACTAACAAATCTGTAACACCAAGTCCAAACTCTGCACAGTACTTGCAACTGCAGCTACCCTAAACACATTGGCCTAGACAAGCGTCTTTAAAACATACAGAAAGTTCTGTGCACAAATATACTATCTTCTTTCCCATAACCACGTTATTTCAGCACAGGTAGAATCAGACTGAGCAGTTCATATAATGAGAAAAAACTGAAAACAGAAGGAAGTGTATTCACGTTTTCTTGCTAAAGGGCTAAGAATAAAAACTCTTAAAGAATTTTCAAGAGCATTTTGCTTTCATGGAAAAGATCTGGTAATCTGCATAAGATAACACTGGATAAAAATCACCATTATTTACACACCATCATAGAACCATCTGTTTAGTATGACAGCTGGGGCCATCAAATTCTGTACTGCCTTCCAGAGTGACCTGCAAAAGTTGCTCCAGTGAGAATAAGAAATCCAGCAGAAGCTTAGCCTGTGACAGGCTATCCTAACCCATAATACAGTTACTTTAGCACCTGTAAAGTTACCCTAGCCCCCAAAATGCTAACTTTCAGCTGCATGTAAAAACCCTACAAAGACAGGGGAGAAGATCAATACACAAGACAGGATTACACATGGGGATAGGAAGAACACCAAACCAAGTTGTTAGAGATACTGAGTTTCTAAAGTTAATATTAGAGATATAAGTAAGTATAAGCAAATGACACTTCTTGTAAACTGCTAAATGCAAAGTGTATATCAAGATAAATGGTAACTGTTGCATATATTCCTGGCACGCTCAGGTCCAAATAGATACTTTGACCTACAGTCTCCAATCTAAATATATAGACTAGTACCATATAAAACAAACTGCTGCTAAAACGAAATAATCGGAGCACATCTCTCGAAGCTACTCTAGATATATCCTCCAGCCATTTTGACACAGAAACCACAAATAGAAAAATTTCACCCAAACAGCCTTTCTTTTTTCTAGAGACATCTGTGAGCAAATGATACTTCAGCCTAATGAAGTAATGAAATCCTGTAACACGGAAAACAGCACAAATAGCTCTCCACTAACAGCATAACTAAGCAGGATCATGATGCTGAACAAAGCATAGCCAGGTATCAACACGCCCTTAATATGTAATTTGCACCACAGCTGAAAGAATTTTCCTCAACATGCCAAAAGGTTTAGTTGGTAAAGCAATCCTCCAGGGAAGATGCTAGTTTCCATCCCTTGAAACCTTTCTTTTTCCATTTTCTCAAAGCAAGGAACCCAAAACTAAGTTTATTTCATGATGTAGAATCCAACAGTGGTTTTTGCTTACTACACCCCCCCCCACACACACACAACTTTGGCTTTCCATTCAATACCAGCATGACTGCTGTCACAGCATTTATAAAATCAGAGGGCACTGAGAAGAAAAAGACCCCAGGTTTAAAGAGTACAGTAAACAACTTTGGGTAGCTCTCCATAATATGGACGGATACAAGCCAAATAGCTCAATGTTCTCCCACTGAAGTGTGAAACAAAAGTTTTATTCAGAATCATATATTCATAACTATCCTCTAACAGTAGAAAAAGTAACATTTTCCAGGCCTGAAACATGTGAGCGACTACACAAAGCAATGACAAAACTGGATATAAACTGCTTGGTCTTCACATTCTTGAATTTTGGAACCAGTCTCAGGAATAACAGGAAATACAGCATTTCAAGATTTGACAAATCAAAAACTGATGCTTTTGCACAGTAAGGGACAGAAAGGCAACTTTTTAGATGCCAAGAAGAGTGCTTATGTAACCTCACACAGCTCATTTCCAGCATTAAACAACAGAAACTAGCATCTTAAATCTAATCCCAAATTTCTCTTCAAGACATATGCTGTCTTGCATGTAAAATATGTCATGTTTAATTTTTCATAAAATTGTCAAGATCAGACAAGTTAGCTAATACATACCTCGCACAGCTGGCAGCAACAGCACAAGAGCAGCAACAAGCTCTGACCTGCAGGAGCCTTTGCAGGGAAGATAGCAGGGATGGGTGGAGGCTCGTAGTGCTGCTATTGCTGGCTCTGGACAGCTATCCATTTCTAATGGTTTTAACTCCCTCCCCCCCCCCCCTTTTTTTTCCTTGAGAATCACTGTTATTGTCAAAAAGGATAGGGTAAGCGATAACGCAGACATGCTACGGCAAGGACAACTGTCTGCAAAACTACTGTACATGTACAAGCAAAAAAGCAGAACATCAGAACACTCCAGAAATCAGTTTCTGGACAATGTTATTTATTACTCATCAATTGAATTTAAGGACACTTGTTTTTTAAACGTGTTTTGGTACTCCATAGAGTATTTACAGAGAGATTTTTATTACTAACAGAGTGCAGGACATTAATTTGCAATTTTTCCCCCAACATACCATACTTCCCTGTCTTTGAGACTCACATGTCTCTTTGACTAACAGAGCCATTAAAAATTGTACATTACAGGCTCAGCGTCAGCCTGTACGTACACGAACAGCTTCACAAGGTCAGCACAGCTTCACCGCCACCATTTGCTGCGTGCTGCCCCTGTCGAGGCACAGAAAGGATCAGCACAATCCAAAAGCCTTTTCCAATGCCTAAGGGGAACATTTCACTCAAGCATTAAAGTACACATTTCTCATACCATAAAAGAGTTCAATAATGTTAAAGATGTTACGGGGCGGGGAAGGGGAGGGGGCATCGAGTCGGGCTCAAGGGAGTATTTGTACCTATGCCTCATTTGCGGCGGGTGGGCACCAAAGTAGAAGACGCCGCATGTGATAAATAGCTTTTGTTGCCCATAGGACAGTAAGAGGAAGCTTTTTGGAAACAATTAGCCAGCATACAGAGAATTTATTAGGTTTCTAAGAAAGAAAACAAAAACCCCCTTCATTTCAGAAAAATCCGCTCAAGGGAATGTTTCATTTATATTTCTTAAAAGAACTCAGGCAACCTTGAGCAGTTGACAGCACAGTAATCTTCTCTTCTAACATTTGTGGTTTCCTTAATGCTGATGCATTAGCCAGAGAGAATGAAGCTATCCCAAACGGGAGCCACAGCAGATGCTCTCATCTGAGACACCCCTGTCCTCCAGCTGCACCCAGTCTGGAGAAAGGCCTATTAGCACAAACACCACACTACAGATATGCTCTAACAATTTAGGAATACAAGTTATTCTGAAAAACTGCATATAACTTCCTTTATTTAACCTCTAAAAGAAAATCCATCTAAAGAATTTTTTAGGCTGATTACAAATCAAAGGGCTCTCAACTGTTTTAATGGAACAACCCCATGATTTACCAGACAAAAGCTTCAGATTACTTCTCTATGAAGAGGCTGAGTATTCCTGAAACATATTTGCAATTCTTTGTTATCTGTAAGCTGGACATGGGTTTCAATCACAGTTAAAAAAGTTTCAACACCACACCACCAACAACTTTTTTAGGCCCTCTAGAGCCAAAATCCCCAAAGAAGCATCTGCTTTCGAAAGGGATGGCAATTAGGTGCTTTTTACAAGTCTACTTTTTTCTTTCCCCTCCTTTTCCCTTTTTTTCTTCTTTAAACCAAGAATATAGCTACATCTCAGGCTTACTGACCTTACCGCTGCTCCTCTCCACCACCAAAGGTTGTAATTATTTTCTTTGTTAAATAATTTCCATACACCCCCTATAATAATATATTCACTTGTTCTGTTTCTGGAAGTAGATTTACTGATGTAACTCAAACGAAACAGTCACACATTTGAAGCAATTTCTGCATTTTTCGGTCCCTCCTCCTTTCATTTGTCTTCAAAGGATGGGGAAAAAAATGAAAATATGCAAAGTCTGGACTCACTGGACACACATACAGATGGTACAAATGAATTCCTCAAACTGCATAGGGGAGGAAAGACAGTATTGAGATTTCAGTTAAAGTGGGCTGTCTTGGTGAAATGAAGTCATCTTAACCAGTACTTATAACTCTTGCTTTCCATGTTGTTACTAAGGTTTTTGTTCAGTTGGTCTTGCTTTGCATTTTTTAAATAGATTAAGTGCTTTATAAAAGCTGATGAGGCTAGAAATTTCGTTCAAATCATGTCATAAAACAGAAACAGATGAGAAGCAACATGCAAAGATAAAAGCATTTTGACATTTCTGAGAGCTTATTGTTGAACCACGGACTGTAAAAATTAATCAGCCCAAACAGGCTGAAGTGATTACCTTTCTATTAAATGCTGTGTAAGAACTCGCCCCATAGGTTTTCAAAACAGCAGCTCAGATTTCTCCTCTTTGATTTTAAGCTTCATGTTTCACATTTTTAAAGGACTCTCAACCTCAGCTGAAATCCATTCCTACTCTGTTACTTAATTGCCTTTGAATCTTCTGCAGAGGTTTGAAGAACATTGAGGCCAACCAGCCCCACCACAACCAAAATTTGGGGCACAGACCCTTTCCCAGCCCTGCTGCTGGGAAGTGAGAGCACCAGGTAATTGCTGTCATGGGAGATGACACTGCGCTGAGTGTTGGAAGACAAAAGCCAGCTGGGTAAACTGGAAATGAAATAGCTTGACATATAGGTAAATTTTACTGTTTGTTATCCTAAAACACTTTTTTTCAAGAATAAAAGTGATCTAAATATCTGAAAGTTTTTTACGTTTCAAAAACGATAAAAGGTGCCCAAGGAAAGAAAAAAGGGAACACACACACACACACAGATCTAGTTCATTCTATTGATTTCTGTTCAGCCACCTATAACCAGGATCCCTTTAATCCGCCGCAGTGGTCTCAGCCTACTGACTAAAAGTGCTAGTTTTCTCTCCAGGGTGTCCTTGACTGTTTTAGCATGCTAGCTTTTTGGCTTCCGGAGAGACTGTATAGTTGAGATGAAGTATTTGACTTGATGCATCTTCTGTGCAGTGAGTGTTATATAGGGATTTAGCTAGCACAGTACTTAAAGAGAATAACAGCTCAGGGAAGAATTACTCACAGATATCTCATTTTAAAAAGGCAGGTTTTCACAATTTAAAGTTTGTCAAACATCTGATTTCACTACGCCTTCTTCCCGCCTCACTGCTACAGGCATCCTCAAAGAGGTGGGAGGAGAGCAGAGCAGACGTGCTGATGCTTCTGGATTAAAGCTGTTTATTTAATACTCCGCTGAAGAGAATGACCTCTATAAATCACGGTCTTGAAACAACGGGCGCACAAAAACCAAACCAAAAGCACAACACAGGAGCATTCGCATTTACAGCCTTTGCTGTGCTTCAGTTCCAGAGTAGGAATTTCAAACGCATCACTCTCCAGTGATCTAGAGAATCATAAGATTTAGTAAAAGTAACAAACAAGTTTATTTTGCAGAAATTAAAAATACATTCTAGTCCAAGCTGACTAATCCCCACAGTTTACCCAGCAAAGAAACTATACCTTTGGAAAACTCCTCTGGTTTCTGTGGCTCTGCAGAAACCACAACCAGTGCTGTTTACTTTGTCAGAGGAAGCATCTTGTGCTGCCACTTCCCCTGTGAAACACATATGGTTGGAAATGGTGACTAGTACCATCCAGGAGAGCTTTCTGGCTACAGAGGAAACCAAGCTGGCTCGAAATATTTCCCCAAAGCAGTGTAGAACAAACACAGCAACTTATAGCCGGAAAATCTTTATTAGTGTCATCCTAACTACCTTGAGTTAACTGACTGCTCAAGGCTTAAAAAAAGCTGAACATAAATCCAGCCCTAACGGTTCTGTCAGGGAGAAGACACCAAAACAAGGTCGGAAAGAAAGCAAGACACATCAAGAATTAAGCTGCAATTTGATAACAGGCTTAGGAAAACCAGGATATGATGCTAAGACTGAGAAACGGTTTAAGAGCTATAAAAGGCAGGAGTGAAAATCCAGTCTCAAGTGGTCTTTAATTTGAAGAACAACAGGAAGGTTAAATTGTTAAATCGTGTAAGGTTGGGATGCTGGAAGGACCACACTGACTCTGAGGGTGCACCTAAATATACACTGACTTTCTACACACATATGAATATATTTAACAGACAGCATCACTATTGCAATATTAATTACCCTTATTAAGTAACACATTAGCTATTACTCAGAATAGATGCGAGGATTCCTGCCACAGCAAAGGCTGCATTGCAAGGATGAAGAGGAATGCACACTAAAAACAAGGCCAGATTCATATTCATATTCTTTATCTGGGAGGGAACAAGCAGAAGAGCAGTTCCTGGGTTCAAGGGAGATCCTGCTGGCCAGAGCCTCGCCAATGAGCAGATTAAACTTTGCCCCCCGCAGGGCATTCCCCCTCTCCCCGGGCAGAAGCATCCTCCCCCTGAGCTGCCTTGGCTGGTCAGCAAACCCATAGCCCAGGGGATGGGCCAGACCCTGACACCACCAGGAGATGGCTGCTGCAGCTTGGGCCCTAGTTACTGCTAAGCAATATGCTCGTGCCTCTCCGTACCATCTGGAGATACATCTCAAAAGGCAGAGTTATAACAGAACCGGATGGTCCTACCAGGCAGACCCTAAGCAGGATAGATGACACCTCTGTTGTGTTTTACTGATGTGCGCGGTAGCAACTGGTCCAGGATAACCACATCTCCAGCTAGGAAGAAATCCTGTACCTCACCACTCAGAATTAGTAGGGGATCTACTTACTACAGGGTTACAGGCACAGTGGAGGCCCAGGGACCCTGAAATCACCTAAGTACCCCACTGCTGTGGTAGAACAGGATTTTGACCAAGTCCCCCCACCTCAATGGCAGCCCTAAGTCAGCAGGTGGAAGAAAGCTCCGGCAGTACACTGCACACCCAGGACATCTGGATTTGCACCTTATACTCTGCAGAAACTGCTTCACTGTCCTCCTCTGAAAAGAAAAGTCAGAATTTTGCCTCCTTCACTAAGAAATTTAATCTTCTTTGTGAGGCAGTTGCTTAGAATAGCATGACCTACAGAAACACCATGATGCCACCCCTGCTAGAAGTGATAGCAAGTCAAAGTCAATCACCTCCAAGATGCTCAGCTGACACTATGAAATTCAAGTGACAACAGTTTTCATTTTCACATTCACTATCAAAACAAGACAAAAGATGAAGACTAATGTGATTAAGAAAACCCTCAAAACAAAAGCCTGACCTCAGGTTCATATTTAAGAGCTGTTGATCTCTGCCATATTACCACAGCAAGGAAAAGCAGAAACAAAACCGTTTAAGAGACAGCAGCAACCTCACTGAAGTCACAGCATCTCTTCTGAGTTAGGACTAAGCAAGCCCCATCTGTGTTTTGACATTTCAGTATCACCTTCCAGCAACAACTGGATATTTTTTTAAAAGCTGGTCTGTTAAGCAATGAACTGTTAAGAAACATCTCTAAATAGTATGTAAGCTGAAGTCAGTGCAGTTACTCTGGATTTATGTTGTTTCAAATAAGACACCTATGTACCATTCTTAAAACACTTCAGTGCTTGTAATGAACTTAATGGAAACCAATAAAGCATTGCTCTGGAGCATCAGCTCTAAAAGACATTGTTTTCTAATTTTCTTTTCCTAATTGTAGGTATAATGTTTGCTTTTGAGCTGCCACTGTCCTCTCCTGTAAGAAGATGGAAAAATAGTAGCTACACCACACAGGAGAAAATTGCACCTTTTATGCTAGGACAAACATGCAGCTTATCAGTGGCATGACTATTTTAGACAAAATATTTCATTCCATGTCATCCCTTTATCTAGGGACCACTGCATGGCCTTTACTCTATTTTTACGGTCATAGCTATCATTTTATTCCCCTGCATAGCTGTACTTACAGCCTCCTAAAACTATGTACTACTATTAGAGCATATAAAAAGGTGTCCATCACCACTGTAATTTTATCACTTCCTTCCTGTAAACAACAGTTGCTGCTGCTGCTAGAAAGAAAATAGCATTTGTTTCAGATAAGTCACAGATGAAATAGATTATTTGAAGAGCTAAGTAAAAGTGGATTTTTTTTTTTTTTTGAAGACCTTCATTTCGTTCCAACAAGAAGGAAAATAGGCCAGATAAATTTATCTTTTAATTAATCCAAACAAATATTAAACCAGATACTCATTTTATGGCAATCTTTGCAGGCCTGCTGATCTCAAGAAGCCAATGTTCACTGACTCCAGCTTGAGGATTTGATGTCCTGAGCAGGTATCAGAGGACTGCAATTCTGGAATGCTAGTAAAAACAAACACTCACTTATGCAGTGACCTCTGTTCAACTCTTCCTAACAGAGAAAGCAGCTAAATAGTTTTTTTTTTTTTTTTTTTAAATCAATCCTGTTTAAGTTTCAAAAAGGGAATTGCCCTTCATTTTTCACATTACCTAATGAAGGTGTCAGCTCAACTCCCAAGACCCAAATGTCACGGCATATTTTTATTCTAATGGTACCCGAAAGCATGTTAGGCAACTATCAACACACAGCATCTACTCAGCAGAGACTGCAAAAATCATCTTACACAGGTCTAGGGAAGAGAACAAAAAAGATGTCAGCAGGAGAGGAAAAACAGATGCAACATCCACAGTGCAGAGGAATCCGAGGTACTGGTAACTTGAAAAAAATACCCATCTTTCCCTGTGCATCAGGAGTAAATTTCCACTCAGAAGACCGATGCAGAAGTTAAATGCTATGATGTTACTTATATAGGACATTTCATGTTCTGAAGGACAAAAGCATAATCCCATATTGTTATTAAAGAACAAAACTCATCTGAAGGCATAATTCCAAGCACATTCTCCTCAGCTGCAAGCCCTTTACTCCAGGCCCTACCATCTCATTCTATCACTGTATTTGTTTGCAGAGCAATGCTTATAACTGCATCAGTAAAATAAAACAAACCTTACAGGATGATACAGGCTGAAAAGAAATTTTTACAGGTTTTGTTTCTTTAAGTGGGATAATTTCTCCTGTCCAATTCACAGCACTGCTCCATAAACAGCTGCATCAGCACAGTTGACAGCTAGCAAACTGGACACAGAGGCAAAAAACAAAAAAGCCCTCAATTCAGCTTTGCTGGCAAAGACGACGCACACAAAAAATCATCGAGGCTCACAACGCGTGACATTCACTGCTCTCTGCTACGTTTCTTCTGTGACTAGCTGACATTTTGCCATTTTCCTCACTGGCTATGTTTAAGGCCCATCCCATCACCTCTCACCTTGGTTTCAGTTCTCCTTGTGGTTCCATCTTCAGAAGTGACAATAGACACGTGCGAAGTGGGAGTGCCTGGGTCCTCCTCCACAGTAACCGTCTCTTCCACCATTTCTTGAGGTTCTTGCATCATTGCTATCGATGTCTGGTTGCTGGGGCTTTGTTCCTAAAGGAGCAGAAAAAAAGGCATTCGTTACCTCTGTCATCACGGCTTACTCTTCTATTGATTTCTGGGGTTTTTTATTATTATTTATTTTATTAAATAACATGTTTTACTCAACAACTCACAAACAAATATTGAAAGAAAGAAGAATTTACCATCCCCAAAAAGCATGCTGCAGCTATGCTGGTCTGACTGGAGTCAGTTCAGAAAAGGGAAATCATGTGAAGCTGCTATTAAGGACTTTATGTTTACAGGCAACCTACAACAGGGTACTACTTTATATTTAAACCTGCTTTAAGCTTTCTCTTCAATGCCCAGCGTAGGAGGAGTGGAATTTTTGCTCACAGAAACATTCATTCTGTTCCACAGTGAACAGGGACCATTGGGTTTCAGAGCAGTTAATCTTACACACCATTAAAAGTTTATTTCCATTTGATAAAACACACTTAGTTGCAGACTACAGAAGACTATAAAAGATCAAGACCTTCTGCTAAAGCAGCACTTGCCTCCCACTGTCCACAGCAATGATAATTTTGGAAGTGTGGATAGCTAGAGATGAACGGTTGAATTATCAGGCATGCTACCGTTCTGATATCCTCCCTTCAACACATCTGTAAGATCTACCTGGTTACAAGCTCACTCAAAAGTTGTCACATACACACAACATAAAGAAACCCTGAACAGAATGAAACCAGATCAAAGGCTGGTTCTTGCAGGCAAACTGCCCAGAAAGAACCCTTCTGCTTCTCGCACACATGAATGCCTGAACTTTCCTTTTCCCCGTGCAATTGCGTCTCCCCGCACAGAAGTCAGGAAGTTCCCCTTCGGTCGATGAACGTGTTTCAGAAGTTTCACAGCAGGTGGTCAGTAAAGAACTGACTTGCATACTGAGAAACAAGACTTTTCCCCAACATTATAAACACTCAACTATGTAAAATGAAATACCAGATTGTTCATTTCATCATACACCCTGAAGGTGGTGGGCTACATGCAAGCACAGCATCCACCCACACAGACCTCAAAGCCAAAGCAGGGCCTCTATGCACACATCTTGTCAAACAGAACATAAAGAGCATCCTTTATTAAAGAACATGCACACACAGTTTTTATTTTTATTTTTCATTAAACAAAGGAACAAGTATAGAGGGCCCTAAACAGCAAAGTTAACGCAATTCTCCCGAAGAAAACACTGTCAACAAATTCAATATGCATTTTCCTATCAAGGAAAACAAAAAACGATACAGATGAAACAGTTGCTATGCAAATGCTAAATCTAATTAGGCTTAAATACAGGCTTAACACAGGTTTAAATGTCCTGTGTTTGCGAGCAACCTCATCACCAACTGTTTTGTATTTTACATTTTGTTCTGTAACATTTTGTTTGGAAACATTGCATTTCATCTCAATAATGGACTTCGGATAGCACCCTGGGCTGTGCCATGTATTTTTGTAAGCCCTGAAGGACAGCATTCTTCCAAATGACTTTATGCTGCTGAGCAGGAGCAAGGTATTGAGTATTGAGGTCTCATTAGGCTTTGTAGGAAAAACGTATTTCATTTAATCCTGTGTGATCTGTAACTTCCTTTGAAGCAAGCTGAGATGCCCTTAAAAAGATTCCTTTATTTACAGCTGTATTCTCACATTCTGGAATTTGAACTTCAGCTAGGAAGTCACTTTTATTTTCACACAAGTGCTAATATTAACGAAGACCATGACAATAAGCCTCAGGCTGATCTTAGTCAAAATGCAACATGGACAACCGTCAAAGGCAGCACATGCTGGACCACCAGAGGTGCTGTACGCAGCCACTGCTCCAATTTCTATTGAAATCACAGAGTAACTCAGGCTATAGAAATAATCAACCAGTATCAGGCTTTTGAAATCCTAAAGAAAATCCCTCCTGTCAGTCTGCAGTGTTTAATTGTTATGGCCAATAACTTAAGATACACACTGATACACTCTGTAGTAAGGTTCAGAAGTCAGATCACATCTGCTGACCACAATTTCAGGAGGGAAATTAACTCCTATGACAAACATATGAATCCTTTCACTTTTTTTTTTTTTTTTGGAAGGGACTATATTCCAAATGCAATTTTATTTTTCTCACCACATCATAAAACTTCCCCTTAAATGGGAGACATTTATACAATATTGCAATTCCGTGAAGATTCAAAACTTCCTTTCTTCAACACAAAGGAGTCTCACCAGCAACAAAGAAATCTGTTACATGTGCGTAGACTTTTCCCCCTTACACCTCATTTCTGTAAACCTTCTTGTCATTGTCATAGCACCACATGCCAAAACTGCTTCAAGGTGGGCTTTTCTTATTCCTTATGCACACACATCTCATCCACCATGTTCATTTCTAGCTGCACCTTAAGGTGACTAGAGGAACTTGTCCCTTCCTTCTCTAGATTCTTCAGAGGCAAACTTCATTTTGTGATAACAAACCTGGGGACGTGGAAAGTAATATTTCGCTCTTTGTGCTTTTGCAATACTTTTCAGTTTATAAAAAAAAATAAAGTCTCCCTTTGTATTCAGGCTGCCTGTAGGCAAAGCAAATCTTTAAAGCTTGGCACTTAAACATAAACAAACAGAAAAAATAGAGCATATTGACTTTAAATGAGCACCAGAACTTGTTTTTATCCTGTGACTGCTTTTAAAATGAAGATTCAGGGAGATATGGTGCAGACCTGCATTCCTGAAGGAGAAAATTATTGCTAGCAAGAGACCATTCTGAGCATCAGAAAGCATCAAAGCTTGCCAAATTGAAGGCAGATATTCCAATTCAGATAACTAACCAGACTACATATTCATGTATTTTCCTTCTTACTGTGCAAACTGAGGGACACAGTGAGCAAAGAGGACTGAGTATTATCCAACTTACTCTTCCCTGATTCAACTTGAAGAGGTGGTTCGTTCATTTCCAAAGCCAGTACTTTCTCTACATTGCTCACTTGTAGTTGTCACAAGCTCACAGTAATGTAGAAAAGATGCAAAGATTGTTACCTGTTTTTAGTTTCCATCATTAGATATTTTAGGTCATCACAAACTGCAGAAACTGGGACACATTATCCCTTTCAATCACTTTCCCTCATACTCAGCTTCTAAGCCAGTATCTAGGATGCTCTTTTGCTAAATACATCTCAGAAATGCTAAACACTTGCCAGTTGAGCCCAATTATTCAAAATAAAACACAAGTAACCAGACAGAGCTAGAATACTACTCCCTCAGCATGGAATCCTACTGGTATTCCACTATCCGCTAGACAACAGGAGATCTCATCCAGGACTTTACCTTGGCAGGGGGCTCTCAAAGCAAACAAACCTCCACACAATCCCTCCCTCCCTACCATGATGGTCAAGAAGCTGTGGCAAGACTGTTGGAGAGGAGGGGTCTCCTGAGCAGAATAGAAATCAGCCGTTCCATGGCAATCACCAGCATCAGTTGAGCACCTGGGAAGACCATGTCTGACTGGAGCTTCTTTCCAGTAGTCCTCAATGGGAGACTACTGGGATTGCTGGTAGCTCCTGCAGGTCAGCTCCTTCCCCCTGAAGCATTCAAGCACAGCCACCAAACTGCAGAGATCCTCCCCACCTCCTCTTGCAACAGACCAACACATTGCACAGTGACACACCTGGCTGAGCATTACTCATGAGGTTCCTTTCAAATAATTCTGATTCCTTCCAAGAAGATTACGAGACAACACTTAGTTGTAAGAATAGATTCTAATCTCGTTATTGCAAAGGGTATCAATAGCCAAGGCTTTTCTCCCTGCTTTCGTTCCTCACTACTAAATGAATCCTATCCTGTTTATCTGTGCTTAAATCTCCAGCACGTTTTTAAAAAAGCCAAACTATTTAAAAAGCAAAACAACAAAAATCAATTTATCCCTAGCCTGTAAAAGTTAAGTGCAGATGAAACAGCTAAAGGCCTTGTAAAATAAGCAAGAACCATAAAATAGTAATTCTTGTTTTGTTAAAAAACAGAGTGATTTACCATTTAGGGCACATATCTCCCAGGGCTTATTTTGCATTTGAATACTACAGCTTCTATAATCATCCCCATTTCAATTTCTAGAGTTATATTTCCATCAAAACAGCTATTTCATATTTTTTTTTTAATAAACTAATAACCTCCCCCAGGAGGATCAGACATCCCACTTTCAAACAGTAAACAAAGTTCTTTATTCTTTGTGTATGAAACAATTTAAAATTATCTGCAAGTAATATAAAATTACAGGAGATTATTACTTCTACTAAAACAGTCATTCTTCAAAAACACTGAAAAGATGTACATTGACTCATTCTCCCAGAGATACCTTTTCCTCAGCAGATAGCTACGCAGGCTGTTCAGGTTACTGCTCACTCCCGGCTACTGTTAGATCCCAGATTTGAAGGGTTTTGCAAAGCACAAGGGCCGATCTACACCAGTGAACATACTTCTCCCTGAACAACCCCAGCACAGACAAAGCTCAAGTGTATCAATTCCTGTGAAACACATCAGATGTCTGAGCATAATTAATGGCATTAGACAATAGTTCTAATTGAATTAAATGTGGATACTCCCTCCTCCCTTTCTCATAGTCTTTGCTTAAATTACTTATTCACTTGTCTTTAATTTTCTTATTACTTTAGTCTCTGCAAATCCTTGGAGATTATTTATAATTGCAAAGTCAGGCAAACATCAGTTTTGTCAGGATCAAGTCTCAGACTGATGCTGTTCTGCAGAGCTGGTGCCCTTCCAACTTAGGTCTGGGCTTCCAGCTCGGTCAGATCCTCAAGCTGTGCTTTGCCTAAGGCATGAAGTAAAAAGGAAAAAAGGCAAGTCTCCAGGAACGTGTCTGCCCCATAAGCCATGAGATAGTCATTTTTCTGCTTTGAGGATCTGCTTCTGATTGGTGCCCCAATGGGGCATCAAAAAGCAGGAGAAACACTGGTGGAGGTTGCTGAACTTTTCCCAACGTAAAGTCCAGCTTCTCAGCAACTGAAGACTCCAGTTTGATTATGATCACATTCTGCTGCCTTGCCTGAGCTCATTTTCTTTCACCAAAGCCCAAAGATCCCTGCTATGTTCCCAGCTCTTGATTTGTCCAGGGATTTTTTTGTGCATCTCAGTGGCGCAGATGAGTCCACAGAGGCCAGCACAACCCCACAGAGCCTAGCTTGGCCGAGGGGCAGCCCTGGAAGAACCCGCTCCTGGAGCATGAGCAAACAGGAAGAAGACAGGGAAGGAAGCACTACTGGCAGGCAGGGCACCTTCCTGAAGAGTGTGAAGGCTTAATGTTCAAGGACTATCACTGTATTCGTGTAATTCCAAAAATGCAGGGAGAGCCAGAGATTCAGCACCAAGCACAGTGCTCAGTCATGGCTATTCAAACTCCTCACTACCCAAGGTGGGTACTACACTGAGGGGATCAAGTGATGAGGTACTGCCCAGGCCAAATGGCTCTAAAGCAGCAAAGCACACAGTGACCGGCCTATACCAAAACCAATGCAACAGCGTACGGCAGAGAGAGTTACAAGATGCACAGTGGTTTTTAAGATGGAAAAACAAGTATCTACTTTCCTACAAATCAACCAACCTCCTCTTAGCAAGCCTGCTCCTCCAGTTAACCACCTCATGTGAAACAAAATGTTAAAACAGAACAAAAAAGCACTATTTACGGATTCAGCTCACTTAAACGTGAACCCAAACACATCACCCCATGACAAGCTTCCAGGAGAGCTCTTCGAGTTGCTCTGCTGGAGCTCACGGACAAGCTCTACCCTCTGGCTGGGCAGTTCTGAGCATAAGGAAAACGTCAGCCGTACGTGAAAGCGGGCTGTCCTGGCACAGCACGCCAGCACAACTCAGCCGCACACCACAATGTGCCGACTGTTCCCCGAACACTTACACATTTCCTTTGTCCTTTAGAAACGCACACGACAAGCGAGTAACAAATAACGCCAAGAGCTCTCAGAGCCCCGAGGTTAAAAAGGAACTTCTCAGTAACTGAAGAAACCTCAGCTACAGTTCAGAAAAGCCACAAAGAGCTGCCCCTTTTGCAAGCAAGCATGGTAATTCAGCATCTGAAGGCATCGCACCTTCCAGGGACAGCGAGAGGCGGAGGTGGGGGAGAGGCAATCAAAGCCCAGACAAGGCCTGGAGCAGCAATATTCATCCCTCAAGCACTGTGAGATACACTGGGGTCCTGTTCAGCCACACGGTAACTGCCCGTCAACACGCAAATCTACAGCGCTTGCCCAACGGTCAACAAAGAGGGCTTTTATGCTATTTTAAACAATCTGAAGTGTCTCAGTTAATGGAAGACCGGGCAATTGGCCCTCAACTATTTCTAATTGACTGGAATGATGGATGAAGCTAAAGGGAAAGCTGACCCACTGAACTTCTCCATACAGAGCTAGAAAACTGGAGGAGATTATAAACAGTTTATAAGAACCACAAGTGGGAGAGGCAGAGCCCCAGAGGCTTTGCTCCTCTTAACCTGCTGTAAAGTTGTTTTAGACTAAGGAAGACAAAGACCCTCAACTCAGAGCAACAAACAACAACAACAACAACAACAAAAAAATACTGGAGAAGGCCTAAACAAATACAGCATTTTTTCCCATGCTCTCATCCCCTTTCTCCTGCAGCTACTTAGCTCTGCCATGCAAGTTAGTCCTCTGAACCAGAAAAGGCAATTTGTCACTTTGACAAGAAAGACGTCTCTCAGGGCTCTGTATTGCCTTGCCATGTTTTTCAGATCGAGTGGGTGTTAACCGAAGATGTCAAGACATTACATCTCAGTCAGTTTCAACAGACTGGATGACATAAACTTAAAAATTACATGTTAATCAGTCCCACTACACTAAGTGTGAATGCTCAGTGAATCAAGCACACACAACCATTTTCAGAACGAAACAGTCACCACCACCTGTTGAACTGCCTAACAGCGGGGCTACCGTGTTTCGACAGGTCACTCTGCTCACCTAAGCATCTCCTAGGAGGGAGGAAATTTCCCCAGTAGGGAAATGGATGCATAATAGGTCCAAACTCACAGCACCTCTCTTCAGGCAGCTTAGCAAGGTATCTAACCGCACAGCACAGCAACTTAATTTTTCATCACTAGTCAAAAAGCAGAACAGGCAGCTTCAGAGAACAATCCAGATCTTGCACAATCCAGATCTTGCACAGACAAAACCTCCTTGGAGGCATCCAGCTCTTGCCACTGTTTCTGCAGGGAAATTACAGTAAGCCTGAGGTGCTTCAAGAAGGCATTAAAGCCGGGGGATGGATCCAGGCCTCAGAACAGAGATGTAACAGGTTGTGGTAGAACCCAGAGCCAGCCCGAAGTATTGCAATTCATCATTCGGTCCTTAATCACAAGCTTGTTCTCACCACAGTGGCTCACCAGATCATGCAGTAAAACAGAAGCATAAGCTGCATTTTCAACGTGAAAATAATAAAAGCAAACAAGTTAAAAAACACCTGGTATGCACAGTGTTAGGGCAAACCCTTTCTCCTAGCTTTCAACACTGTGGCTAATATTCATCCGGAAGATTTGCCCACCAGGAAAACATATTAAACGAACACGAAATGATTGCTTTTCACCAGGATTTGGTACAGTGCTCACTCTGATTTGCAGTAATTCAGGTCTGGAGCTCTTCAGCTAAACTGCCTCCCAAAGACAAACACAATGAAAACCTGCATATCTAATCTGTGACCAAATCCAGAACAGATCTGACTTGCCTTCCTCTTAGCCTTTCAGATGAACTAATTGAGGCTAAATTAGGAAGATTTTTAGTGGGATGAAGTTACATCATGGACTGCAATTTTCCAGCAGGCTTTTTCCTTCATCTCCACCTGCTGCCTCCACAATGCTGGCATTAAGAGTGGTGTGGGATGACTCATTTGTACATTCCTTTCTGCAAGACAGGCATTCAGCTTTCCTTTCTTTGACCCCACACAGTTTTGGTCAGAAATAAAACTGATGCATGTATTACTAGATATCAAGTCCACAAACTTACATGCACATAGGAGTCAGAAGTACAAGCTAGGTCCTTCATCTAAAACAAAAAAGAGAGCTGTCAGTTTGGCAGAATAAGTCAGTAAGTTTCTTTATGCAGTTCACATGCCCCAGCCTCTGCCCCAGCCACTTAAACTCATCCCCAGCACGTCAAAGCAGAAAGAGCCAGAGCCAGTCTGTTGGGTTTTGGCTAACACATGGGTATACCTACCTGCACTGCTACCAAAGTATCTCAGAGAACGGCTTGTTTCACTTCAAGGCGCAGGTAAACCACCTCTGTGTTCTCTGAATTAAAACCAAGATTGGATCATCGCTTGGGTGTCCTGGAAGCCGTATCAGATCAGCGTTAAATTTAACTAATCTCCTCACCCACCCACAATCCTGCCTGTAGATCTCAACTACAGAACAAATGTTTTTGTGGCAAAACACACTGCTACAACACAAAAGGAAAAGCTTTCTCAAACATGAACGAGCTAGAAAGAGCAAGTGGATCATTGATGAGTTTTAAAGCCTAAATTCCAAGAAGGTCATTTCTTAAATAATTCATTTCTCATTCTAGGGAATATAAAGTGATTGCCAATACATCTTACCATCTGTCTCATAAGGAAGGAGCTTGCCAATTCTTCCCACTATTAAGCACCAAAGCAGGTTTGTTTGGCATGGAGACAGCAGGATTGCTCCAGTCCAAACCACCCCCAAGAGATTACCCATGTGAAATCACATTCTGCTGCTTCCCTCTTGGTTTGGGCCTCGGGGAGGGAGACCCAAAGCCATTCTCTAAAGAAAACAGAGCAGGAAATGTGTGAATGGTCTCTAACACCAGACTGGCTCTCAATATTATGTAATCCCAGAGAGTAAAAACATGACAGCAGGAAAGAAACCTTCCGGGAGGTCTTCGGATCATTACAAGTCCATTTGAACGCCAAAGATGCAAACAAGCCAAAGAAGCCAGAGGCTGCTTCATCTGCTGTAAATCTTCCAAACAGAAGAGATTCCAGCAGAAAGATGATTTCCCCAAGTGTGATGCAGTTACTGTGCTATTTCAACTGCCCAGTTTCACTGACAGTTTTCCCCTACCCCTTCCAGTAGGGTATTTAATCATGCAACTTCTGCGCATTTCAGAGACTGAATTTGCAATCCCCATTTGTACATGGACAGTCTTCACACAGGCTAGAAAGACAGTAGAAAGAGTTGTTAAGACACTGTTAAACTAGCAATAAACAGTAAAAAGAAGACAAAGAGAGAGCATTCTTGAAGCAAGACTCAGGGGAGCCCTGGAGCACATCACCTGAACACAAAGTTCCCAATTTAACAGAATGGTCAAAAAAGCCCACTATAAATCTTGGATATTAGACAGGGAAAATACTGAATAAGAACATTTCATTATCTGTTTGGATCAGTGTGGCCACTACTGGAACAGACTGTTCAGCTTTGGTGTCCACAGCTTGGGAAGAATGCAGATATCCTGGAAAGGGCTCAGACCAGTTACCAGAACCACCAGGAGAACAGGATGTCTTACTGAGCCCTAGTCCTAGCTATCCAGCTCAAAGAGAGGGCCAACAGCACTTGACTGTTACACCTCTCTGAATGTTTTGCACCTAAGAATATGTTATTTAAAGCTTACGAAGGACTCCCTCTAACTCCCACCACCACCATCCCCTTCTGATAGAAAAGCTACACAAGTGTAATGAAGAGATTTTTGCCTGCCAGAGAAGAGGCTAAGGGCAGGTCCCATGCTCAGCAACAGTTTCAACTTCAAGCTCTCACCAGCACGCCATGGCGAATTCCCTTCTCGACTCCGACATTTCAAATGAGGTCAAGTTGCAAACCAGAGCATTGGGCCAATTCAACTGAGAAACCACCGTCACCAAGGAACGACTGTCAACCCTGTCACCTCACCTCTGTTACCTACAACGTATCTCCAAACCCGTTGTGCCAGCATAACAGAGATGGTTGCATAGCAGTAGGAACAAACAACTGAAAGGAAAAGAAAGAAAAAGAGGGATGGGAACCATTTATCCAAGCAGCCTCACCAAGAAAATGCCTGAAACACCCCTGGGTCTGTTCAGCGGCAGGAACATAATGCCAAATATTGGCAGCCAGGCAATTTGGCAAATCCACTGCAGCAAGAGTGCCACTACTGCTTGATAAGCCTTAGTCACACATAGGAAGAGTTATTTAGACTAAAGTGGAAGTCACATGCCCAGCAGCAAATATCTTCACTAGGAAAGTAAAATAGCTCTCGATCTTCTAGTAAAGCATTGGGGAGTTTTTTTCCCCTCTCATTTTACAGCAGCGCTGTCTAAGTGTCCCACATGCCATCTGGACACAAGCATCTTTCTGTGACCATTCCTACCAGCACGGTGTCAGCACTTTTGTATTGAAGCGCATGAATTGTAAAATCCAGTAACATTTGCTAGTCACCCATTTATTTACATAATATCTTCATTATTTCTGTAATGAATTTGGCACCTCACAATGAAATTCAAATGCCATAAAAAAAAAAAAAAAAAAAGCAGCTCAAGAGCTTGTAATCTAAGTTGCTTCTTTCCATCAGGTTTCTGAAAGGCTTTTCAGAGTCATTTCTCAATTAATCCCACCCAGGTAACAGCAGCAAAAGAACACATGAGATGAAATTAAGGACTTGCTGTTAACTAACATCACTAGTTCAGTGAGAGCACTCTGTCCCTCCTCTGAGCACCGCACTCCCCTCCACAGCTGGCAAGGCAAGCTGCAAGATTGCTCCCTGCACCCGGGGACAGGCCAGCTGTGTTTCACTCCCACTCCCTGGCAGCATTTTATGCCAGAAAAGGGAACCTTTGGTATTCCAGAGGAACCCTGCCAAGTCAAGGCTGCAGCATGGTGGTACACTGCTAAGCAGCTTGATCAGGGCCGGACCAGCAGTTGTCAAAGCGTCTAATTCCCTACGCACACGCCGACACCAGCAACCACCTTGCTTTGGTGCAAACAAGCCTCCTCCATTAGTCTGCTTTTATTCTATAGCAACTCAACCACCTTTGCACACAGTATATACCTTTTCCATATCTTCCAGCAGAACATGCAGCATCCAGGTACCCAGCTTTGGCTTCTTCTCTTTGCAGAAAAGCAACTGCTTCCATAAAGGCCATCTCCTCTATTAACAGTTTGGCAGGAATAAACCAGTTCTTACAGGAAAACTTCCATCGTAAGTGCTTCAGAGAGGAACAAACTTATTTGTGAAGCATTATCAACCCTTACACCAACTGTACATGCAGCTGTCTCTCTGAGTTCAAGTAAAATTTTTATTTTTCTTCCAATTCTTCCAAGAATAAACAGCCAGCCTTCCCAGCCCCCCTTTTTAAACAGTTGGGCAGAATCAATCACTGAAAATGTGGAAGTCGTGAGCCTGCAGCCAGCAACGAAATGCCCTGCTGTAAACACTCTGCTAGCTTCCAGGGCTCGCTCCGAGCACAGCGCCGTAAACTTCCTCGGGAACGCATACTCCAAGGGTTCGCTTTCATTTGCTTTTCAGCTTTTGTATTTGCTCTGTTTATGAGAACAGCGCCTTTTAATACCTTCCCTGAGTCCCCAGGACCACAAAAGTATCTCCATAAAAATGCTGCTGAACCAGGGAGTCAGGTCTGTTGATTCGGACTAGCGCATCGTTCGTAAAGGTATTACAACGGCGGCATCTTCCAGAACAGCAGGACAGACCCTGCTGTGCACTTCCTTGCTGTAGCAGAGGGCAAGCAAACATGGTATAATACATTAAGGTAAAACATCCCATTAAACAAGGCACATAATCAAAATATTCACTGCAAGATTACTTTTCCCTGGGACACTCCATTCCTCCATGAATGAGGAATCCTCCTGATGTCTCAGAGACATCAGAGCCAGGTCAGCACGAAGCATCCCTCCCATTCACCAGCCCGGTCAGGAATTTCTAACGCCTGCTGGAACTTTCAAGTGCACCTGCAAAATACCTCTGGAGCTCTCGAAAGCCACAGGACAGACTTGCTACCATACCAAAATAAGGGAAAAGTCCTAAAAGTCACTAGGATCCTGGAGATAGCGCTCACAAGGAAATGTGGTGCCGCCCATCTTTGGGCTGCGGGACAGAAGATGAAGCAATTTAAGTATCTGCCACGTGCTTTTGTTTTCACTAGTCCATTAGCTTTCCTACACTGAGTCCAGGAGCCGGCATCAGTAGTAATATTGCTGCTTAATACTAAAGCTATTGAGTTTCAATTTTTTCTCCATTTTCTCCATAATATTTTACATGTTAGCTTGCCCAATCAGGCAGTAGAATAATTGTCAGAGTAGCAATAAGCATGAAAGAGAGCAAATTCAGCAGAAAGGAGATTCAAGAGCAACACCGGGAGCCAACGGCCCATGAGGAACAGAGACACAGAAGGGAGAAGCATGACAGAATGCACAAGTCTAGCTAGGAAGGCTAAACTAGGCTAAAACCAAAACAAACCCAAAGGCATAGGTTTGGGTGGGGGAAGGAGGCACTGAAAAGAGAACAAAAAAATCCAGACAAGGGAAGGGTAAATATCATGCCAAAGGCAAATCAGAGAAGGAAGCAGGAGAGAAGTAATACTTTCAATCCTTAATTTGATGCTTTAGTTCACCATATAAACCTTCCGACAGATAGCAGCTCTCTCCACAAGCTGCAGCATTACGATTCTTTTTCAAGGCTCTCCAAACAAAGCAATGCCATTCTCTTTTTTCATGTGGTTTGCCTAGACTATATTTTTGTTGCTAATTTTTCATTAGATGTGTATCTTGTACTGGTACTTCCAGACAAGGAACGGATTATAAAACCCAAGAAACCTGAACATAGCCCAGCATTCAATTTTATGCAAGTGAGCACTCACAAGCAGTAGTATACTGTCTTGCTCATGATTTACCTCTATAAACACATTAACAAGACAGTGTAATAGCAGCATCACTCATGCTGAAACAGATCTATTCAGCTACATTAAGAGCATATGAGTGAATATGAGAGAAGAGAAAAGAACCATCATCCTGCTCCTTAGCTCTGCCTAAAATCACGATCAGCTTTCCACATTTTGGCTGCACAGCTGTAGCAAGAACCACTTCCACCTTGCCAAGCCAAGCCATACCCTTCGCTGTCCATTAAACTGCTGCTGCTGCAGTAGAGGTCATCTCCTGTTGAGCACAGCCAAGATGAAGTTGGAAGGATTTTTTTTTTCCCTTATTCAGAAGATGAACTTGTGCCTGAGTTGTTCCATACAGGTATGTAAAGCAATTCATTTGGGAAAGGGCAGCAACAGTCTTTTGGAGACCCCACCGGGAGAGCTCCATGCAGGGTGCACTGTGACCCCTCCTGCCCCACGAGCCCGGGTGCCGGAGGCCCAGGGCGCAGCCAGCTGGCTACCGTCCCTGACGCGTGGGCTTGGGGTGGGAAGCAGTGCTGCACTAAGCCACAAATACCAGGGAAGCACAAAAACAACAGATCACCGATTAATAAATCTGGCTTACAAGGGATGACAGTCAGCAAGTCAGAAAGAACAAATGTGACCATCTAGCCGCCTGGGCGGAATATTCATATATCCATCGTGAACAGGAAATTCTCCCCAAAACAAATGAGGACCACGCACACAGGTGGGAATCCAGGCTGATGCTGTGCTTAATTCAATTACCTACTCTATACACATCTTCAAAAAAAAGTTTGAAAATCCAGGGAATATACCAGATAACCTGCTCCATATAACCTGAGCAGATGTTCCAGCTATCCTTAATCCTAGCTTTGTAAACCTCGTAAACGTAATTCACTGTGCTTTTGGATCCACAACATTTTGCAAAGCACTGCAGTTCGCTGGCTTATAAACCTGCCTGCCTGCTCACTGGGTGAAAAAAAAAAATTCTGCTGACTACATGTATCATTTCAGTTGCAATCACCAGGGATTAATAATTTTCAACACTAAGAATAGAGGCTGTAAGTACTAAGTAGAAACATTACGCATGTGCCTGAAATGGACTGGTGACATTTGACTATCCTGGTAAAGGCATTTTTACACACACACACACACACGTACGTAGTAATAACGAAAGCCAGAGGACTTCACTAAAAAGCAATGAGCGCACAAACAATCTAGAAGTAACTGAACATTGCACAGCATTGCTTGGAACATTACATTGTGTTCTGAAATAACTAAATCATTCCTTATTTATTTACTATTTACTATTCACTATTCATAGATATATGTTTTTCCTTGGGAAACTGAAAGAGGGCACAGAACAGCTGTTCCATCCTACTAATTTATATGTGAACACAGATATTCAAGCATTAATAAGACAACTGCTTTCTTCTCAACTAATTAGTTTTTAGAAGATCTCCAACTTCCTGACAAGCTGCTGAAATCAGTCCTTCTCCAATCCAGACACCCGTTGCTCTTCAGAAGAGGAGCTGTTTAAACTCAGGGCTCTCAACTTTCCCCGAGGCTTCGGGAGGGAGCTCCGCTGCGTCGGGCCAGGCCGTCGGGCACCCCGGGGCAGGCGCCTTTTCAGGTGGTACTCGCGTCCAGCCCCGCTGCCTCCGTTCAATTTGCCAGTCATTTACGGAGCGGGAAACCAGTCAGATTCAGGAGAAGGTCAGGAGGTGCAGTACTAACGACATTTCAAAAATAGATAGATAGATAGAACAAGCCATGTGAGTACACACAGTGAACAAGCTCTGCAAAGGCTCTTTGCTTTGCTATGCCCCTGCAGAAATTTAAATACCTTCTATGAATTTCGTATCTTTTGGAAATTTACTAATTTAAAAACTTAATTGATAAAATGTGTTTGTCATCATAAGTGTATTTTACATTGTCTTCCATTAAAAGTTTTCTCTTTTTTTCCCCCCCACACAACAGTACACACACAAGAAGCAAGCTTTTTTGTTTCTTTTTGTTTAAATATGGAAGAAAACAATACAATAATAAGAACTTGAGAAATCTTGACAGGAGATTAAGTTTGCATTTCCAGCTGAATCCTCTACTGCAAGGTCAGGTCACCAGCATACTGCCAAATCCAAAGCATTGCCATACTTTACAATGAAGGTGTTCTTCCATCATAGGGTATTAGTACTCCAATTTCTATCTTTATATTCAGCAGAAAGTAAGCAAATGTCAATAGAAATTCACATAATTAGTTACATGGTATTTTACACTGTTAAATAGACCTCCAGAACAAGTCACTAAAAAAAACTGCTTCAAAAATATTAGCTTCATATCAGCAGCAACATCACCGCAGAAGAAACAATCAACAAATTCCACTGGTTGCAGATACTGCCTAATGCTACAGTTTTTGCAATCAAACAAGGTCAAATAGTCAGTAGTAAATAGTATTTATGAACCATTTACATTTGGCACTACTAAAAAAAATTCACAGGAGAAATAATTAGCTATCAGGTCCAGGTGGAGAGTTTTTTTTTTTTTTTTTTTTTTAAAAAAAGCTTTTGCTGTTAATCAGCATACTACCATTAGTTTATTATTCTGTCTGAGCTACATGATCTTGATGACAATCAGACTTTTTTTCTGAAAGAAGGTAAATTAAAATAGAAGCTTATAATTCACCTGAGGTGCCCTGCAGTGTCTATTATCCATCCTGCCCACAATGCTCAGGTCACCGCAGTCGCAAATGCAGACGTGAACAAAGCTGCTCGATATTAGCAGGAAGGCACATTGGCAATAAACTGCCATTTCATGGAACAGCTCTGCTTTGCAAGCATGTGTGTTATGTTTTAATACCCCAACTATGTTGAGAGCCAATAATCCCAGATGCACACCACCACCAAAGTGTGCTTCTCAGGACAAGAGACCATAGGCTGCTGGGCGCTGGCCAGGCTCAGCTAAGCAGTCCATAGAGCAATGGTGAAAAATAGCATGCGTTAACATCAGTGATATGTGAAAATGCTGTGGTTGCGAGACAGCTGAAGCATTAACTGCAGTCCACTTTTCTAAAAGCCTGGCAATACTGGAGAAGGTAGTCGCTAGCAAGCAAAACAACAAGTGACACTTGAGGAAAGCATGTCTGCCATCCATTCACACATGCACACAATCCCGGGCCAAACTGAGGATGTGCCAGAAGGTCTTCCCCAGAGGACAAATGTTTATTAATTAATATATGCTGAATTAATTGCTTCCCCTTGCAGCTCTACTGTTACTACTGAAGAGTGTCAGGTGTGCTGACTACCCAGCAAGTTCATCAGGACCCTTCAGTCGATCCAAAAACTGATCAATTTTGCTCTTTTCTCCAAGTTCAAAGTGTGTCTATCTGTAGAGAAATCATGCAAAGTGCACTAAAAATATCCCAGCCAGAACTACTTAAAAACCAAACAAAATACGCTCTTACTGCAGACAAAAGTGCAGCATATAGCAGAAAAATTAGAAGGAAAATACTGAGGCCACTGCCTTGCCTACGATCCCTGTTACTTGCAGTAACACCAGTGGTCCTGTTGCATGCTCACCATCGGACTCCTCACAGCCCGTAAGCTGTACCCACTGCTATCCAGATCAGCTTTAAATTCAACATATCCTCTCACTCCTACTCCCCTTCATCAGCGTAGGGGAGGTATTTTTAGATTCTGACTGCACCTGGCACAAGTCTACGCAGTGACATCATTTTTCCAGCGCTATCAGCCTCATCGAGACTTTATTCATCACGCACATCAGAAACGTCAGCTGGCAGAGTCCCCGACTTCCTCCAGCGCCTGACGGAGCAGCCATCCTTCGCCAGCCCGCCCGGCCGGCGGAGCCGAGGGCAGGGAGAGCCATCCTCCCCGACCCGCCGGGCACAGCCTGCGCTAGCGCAGCGTTCCCATCTCATCCACGAGGACAAATTACTCGTTAGAGCATCTCCGCTCGGCTCCTTCTGGTGCCTCCTTCTCCCAAAGGTGCCTCCTTCTCCCAAAGGCGCCCGGGCCAGTGAAACCCTTTGCCAGCGCGAGGGAGGACGAGCGCCTGCTACGCGAGCTCTCGTGCGGACGCGCGGCCTTCGACAGTTATTCGACCAGGTCTCCAGCTGCAGCATTCCCTCACGTATGCCGTACCCGCTTAGTCCAGTCCAGAAACTTGAACACCACCAGCTACAACTGCCGCCCACCGTGGCGAGCTTGGGCCGTGGAGACGACAGCTCAGCAGATCCCACCGAGCAGAGCGCGCTGGCTGCCCCAGCTTCCTCTCAAACGCTCCGCCGCCACATTTACAGCACGGAGGCTCCACGCCAGCTAAGTCAACACGCTCCGTGCCAAGGTTTACTGCCATACCGCCGGTATAATAACATGCTGTCGACCACAAGCCGCCTGGGCCCAAGGAGCAGATACTTGACCACTGCTGAGACAGACAACTGCTCCAACAAGATCTAGAAGATCCCAAATACAGCTACAATACCATTACTGAGGCTTTGACAAAAATGAAGTCAGAAACAGTCTGCAGATATTTAACACGATAATTCTGTTGCCGGAAGCAGTTAAAATATGCCACAAAAGAAACTTTTATCAATATACACAAGTGTGCTGACGTGTTCACAACTAGCTTCCTACGGAGGAAGTGGCAGTCAGGTCACGCTGGCAAGGCACAGAATGGGCTAGGGAGACACTTAAAAATCAGAGCTCTCTTAACACTCATTCCTTTACACACATAAGAATTAAAAAGAAAGAAAAAGTGTAGTTCAGAAAATAACACTTGCTGTGAAGTAGGTTCAAATTAGAGTCAGCATGATCTATGCTACCTGTCCGGGAAACGTATAGTGTTTTTATGTCGGCTATACGACAAGAGAGACTTTTGAAGCGATCAGGATGAAACACTGGTGTACAGAGCAGCGCTTAGGAATGCCGCAAGTAACAAGGTGGTGAGGTCTGGGGGAGAGGCTTCCGAAAGACTTGCAACACGCCATATGGACCTGGGAACAGCACTTCATCTTCCTGAAAGCTGGCAAATCCCTCCCAAAGCTGTGAACTGCTGCTCTTCAAGTCCGAATATCTGCCCCAGCCAATGATTAAATCCTCTGACATTTCATTTTGGGGGAAGTATTTCTCTTTGCTGCATATGGCAGCAAAAGTGACAAACGTTCAGCTTCTAGATACTGCAATACAACCTTAGACTACGCAAAGCATTTGAAGCGGTAACCACCGCACTATACCACCACGTCTCCGTAACTCCCCTCCAAGTTCACGGGACTGAGCTGTTCCTAGAAGCACTTGTTTGCTCTCCAAGGATTCAAAGTTGATGGGATTCTTCTCATGCGCTTCATCGTTTTGGTTCACCACCCTGCATGCAAATGCAGACACATTTGCTGTCCACCTGGGAGTCATTAATGATTAATCTAGAAGAAAATCAAATATAAACAGCTCTTGGGCTTTCTTCCATTTCTTCATCTTTTCCTTTGAAGAAAAAAGTACAGAAATATGGTGTAAAAGGCAGCTGAAGATGTTCATAGACTGCAATATTTTTCAGTCCCAGTCATAGCTAGGGAGCCAAAGGCTCTAAACAAAAAACATGGATTAGGAGAAGTGATTTCAAGTACATGAAATGCATGTCAGGTCAAATCACAGAAAATGGTTCTTTCTTATCTTCTGTCAAACAACCTAACCATTGTACACTGGATTAATTTCCAAGCACTCCCTTAACCGAGTTTTTATAAAAATCAGACTAGCTGAAAAGACATTAAGCATTAATTTGTGCTGCCACATCCTGAGGAGCCCAGACACTGAGGAGGAGTGAGGAGCTAGGAGGTCTGTGCTGGAGAAGGTGGCTATGCCTGCAGAGACAGCTCAGTTGGTGGTGAAAGATTACATCTGCCCTGACTCCATGCACAGTCCTTTGAAACATGTCATATTTGTTTTCATGTCTCCACTGCAGCTCTGGGGAACTGCTAATTGTAGCCCAAAAGCCAACTACCAACAGAAGCAACACACACTTCATTAGAGCCAATTGAGACCTTTGGAGACAGCTCTTGCTCTAAAGATATTTCAGAGGAACTAACTCAAGCAGCCCATGAGAAGCTAAAGCATCTCAGCTGCCAAAACATGAAAGCATCTGATGAAGGGAGGAGGGAAATACCAATTAGAGACTGCAGAAAAAAGAGGAAAAAGCCACAGTTATTTTCATTTATCTATAAAACCATCGATTGTGCAGACAGTAGAACCAAGCCATTTGATTTAAGATTCACCTCACTTATCAGTCTCTCTGCTCTTAAAAGGAAAATATTGTTCAGGTTTTTCATGAGAGTTAATAATCTCCTACAGAGACCTCCCTAGACCAAAAATGCTAGCAACTCCCTGCAAGGTATAAACATAAAAACTCTCAAAGAAGTGTGCCTGTCTTTTGCTTTCACAGTACAGACTGTCACACAAGTTCTTGATTTCTTTTGTAGCTGTCCATTACCTGAGGCTGACTGTAAGAGAAGATACAGCTTCAGTTATTTCAGAGGAACTCCTGATGCAAATACTCTGTCCTGAAGGGAAAAACAATGTTCTTCTGGAATCAAACTATCCCATGGGGAAAGCAGAGCAATTATTCTGCTGTGAAGCCACTTTTAATAATAGTAAGAAAAACATCCATGCAAGAAGATCTGTAAAGGCTGAAAACTATACTGGAATACAGTACACAGATTAATACAGTTATCTTAACATAGCTATGTACTATATTCCAGTATAAATCTATCTTACTCCCAAAGCACAGGATTTTTTCTGCAACGCAATGTGCTTCCAGGATGCACTACTGAGACAAAGCTCACAAACTAAGGCTTGTAGTAGAAATTCAGGGGGATACACAGGAAAATCATTTACAAGCTGATTTTGTGTTTCCTGTTCTACATATCTAAATACTGTTCTTTAAGACAGATGTTATGAATACCAAAATCAGTTTAAAAAAGATCAGACAGTATTTTTGGAGTATGCCTGCACGCTTTGTTTCCTTTCTAAAATCTGCCTCTCAATGGAGCATTCCACAAGGAGGAACAACAAAGTGCTGCTTCTATCCAATTAGCATCCCAGATCCAGAGATGTTCTGGGAGCAGTGGGAGGTAACAATGGTAGCAAAAAATAGCCAGATGACTGGGGAATGCAGAGTACCAAATGGCTGGAGCACATATTATGACTGTTTTAATTAGGGAAGGCTGGGTAAGCACGTACTCATAGCAAGCAAAAGACAGAAAAAAATGGCCTTGATAAATCAGATTTAATACTGTTGGAAAACAATTCACAGGGATTTACTAGTGTTTTCCCAAGATGAGCTTCACATGACAGCCACTTTTTTCCATCTCTGATAGTACCTGTAAAATGAAAGCCAAGTCAAACCATCAGTATAGACATCAGCCTCCACTCCCAGTACTGGTATATGCAGTCACAGTCAACTTGCAGCCTTTTTTCCTTTCCTTACTAAAAGATATTGCACCTGCAGCATACTTTAAAATATCAGAAAGTCAATCAGCTTTTGCAGTAATCCAAATTGCTCTTCTGATTCCCTTGCTTTTTTTCATAGAATACATAGGTCTTTAACTAGATAGGATGCTGCATTGCAACAGATAAAACCTGCAGAAATTAGGTCAGCTGTTTTCACACTGGTAACTGCTGTTCTTTTGCACTGGGAGAGGCAGTGAGCCACACATGGTGCATATAAAAGAATGACTGCTAACCCAAATAGCTGGCAAGCCTCGTTAAGTTACCTGTATGAGCAAGAATCATACAAGCCAGGCAACACACGAAGAGGTTGAGCATTAGGGCTTCCAAAGCCAGCAAATGCTGGCCTCAAAAACACAGTGGCACACTGCCAAAAGCCCCAGCACGACAGCTCCCTCTTTGAGCATCCAGTCACCAGGTGCAGGGCATTTGAATTTGTACAGATGACTGGGGAGGGATACAAGAAGAATCCAAGAAAATCCAGGAGTCAGCAGCTCTGCTGACTGATGGCTCATGCCTAAAAACTATTTGAAGGAATAGCAGCCCTGAGAACAGCAAAAATGCAGGCCTTACCTGTACATGCACTCCAATACAGTATTTGGAAATCTGTGTTATTAACATGATCTAATTAGACAGCAAGTCATATACCAACATTTGAAAATTTGATCTCTGCTATCGTATCACAGAACCTGGAAAATTTTGTATATTAAAAAAAACAATGAAGCATTTTCAGAAATTAACGCATCAGTCTCTGGTACTCTCCCCCTAAAGCGAGCACTTGCTATTGCATTCCAAAGCACTGTCTTTCCAACAAATTCCACACTGCAATTCGGATTTGTGGTGTTTATTCACTAAAAAGAAAGGGGCAGGGGGAAGTCCTTTTAGTTAGGATCTAGCTAATGGTGGAATGAACTGCCTCATTCATCTAAATAAAGTCAGCTCTAAAAGCTGCAATAACCATTCAAGCGCCTACTTTGATAATTATTTCACTGTTTACCCAATTCATTATTAACATCTAAATGATAACCTCATTTAGCATAAGTGGAAATCAGAGAGGCAATGGAGACACCTGTTCAGATTATTTAACATTCTGCTTTGCATTGTAGGACCATCCGCTGCAGCATTACCAATAGCTTTATTCTGCCTCATGCAAACATCTTACGAAATGGGGTTTCTACGCTTCCTTGCAGTTGCTCAACCATTGCACAGTTCAGAATAGCACAGCATTAGGACCGTTTCCTCCATCTCTCAACATCAGTTCCACTAGTCTTTCTGTGAGCTTTTGGGATGGTTACTTCTGACATCCTAACTCTATTTCAGGACAAAAAGTGGCTTTCTGGTATGAATAAGGACAACGTTTCAAGGAACAGAATGACTTGCGTAATGCTGTATCATTATTTGACTTCCCTTTTCCTTATGTGCTATGGATTCATTACTTCACATGCAGATGCAACAGTAACCACCCCTCTGAAAACTAGAATTCTGAAAAACACAGTCATGCTCCACTGGGGACCAAGTGCAACCCAACTTTGCAAGAGCAGAAGGAGCTGCAGTTGCACCTCCCATATGCCCTCCATCCACTGCCTTTCAAAAGGGAATTTTGTCTTTCAAAAACAAAATTTTGTCTTTGTCTTAAGGAAATTACTGAGCCTTTCCGCGCTTCATTTCAGTTCTGCATATACATAAATTCAGAATATAACATATTTGCTGGCAATTTTAACATATGATTAAGTACTCCTGAAATAGGGGCACCTTAACCTTTTCGGGAGATAGTAGTAATTGCAGTTAGCACACACGCACTGGCCCATGAGCCCCGGAGAGCTGGGACACCGTTCTCATCCACTACTGTGGAGTAACCTAATTCCCAGGTAGACTACAATAGCCAGAAGTCTTAGAAAAGACTAAAAAAAAAATGCAACTGTGAGCCTTTTACTTGATGGACAAGCCCGCAATAACTTCAATTCGCACGGTAAAACAGAGCCGAAACAAAGCAAAACAAAGCCCCAGCCACACGCAAGTTCCTACTAAGGGTGGGTTGTTTTCCCAGGAGTCTCGGAAGTAGTTCCAAATAGCACTTGGCATGGGTGGTGAGCCAACGCCTTCAGTACAAGCTGTTTATTTAAATAGCTCCTCTCCTTTTAATTGTCCCTCTGCGCATAGCACTTTTCAGCCATGGAATCACTCATGCTCTGAGAAAGTGTGAATATGAACCACAGCAAAACTAGAAATTAAAGCTCAGTTACTAATGCCAGTCCTTCTGCAAAAGAGATATGCTACTTTTGCTCTTCTTTACATTTCAGAAATAAAAGCTTCTTAGGCTAATAATGAATTAAAGCATTAAAAAGCAATGAAACTCATTTCCACACGGTAATAGCAGAGGAACTGCCAAATAGTTTACTCTTGACTGTTTACTCAGCACCTGAAGTGATGTAGGTCATTACTTCCAACAGGCACCAGGGGTGTTAACACAGACTTACAGAGGAGGCAAAAACCCTAATGCATCCACAAAAGCGTATCTGAACAACACACCCAAACTTTCCACCAGTCAACAGGCTGGTTACTGAGAGGTTACAGCAATTTGGGCATGGAAGAGCAGAAAGACTAGTGTCTGATCAGACACTATTCAGACACCCAGGGAAAGTTTACCCAGCACACCTAGTACCAATTCAAAATCCTAAACAAAAGCTAACCATCTTGGTCAGTAAATTTTCACTTCCCAAATGCTGTTCAGGCACGATGTTCAGAGCAGTTGCGTTATTAAAAAGCTCTCTCCTGCAACACACACTTCTATGCAGACCTTTGGAGCTCACAACGGAGGAGTCAGCACGTGTTAAGGCCAGCAGAACCTACTTGACTAGTGTCCCAGATCCAGCACCAAGAGGAAAATTCATCTATGGCATAACTCTATTAAACAAATGTGGCTTCATTTAAGCTGAGAGCTGAGCCTGGCTCATGCAGCCAGCGCACAACAACAGGAGAGCAGCACATTGAAAGAGAAGGTTTTAAATTGAACATTATATTCTGGGATAAGTAAACCAGTGCCACCGCAGTGACAAGAGCCACTTCTGAATTACAACTTTACAGCCACAAATTCTGAATCACTTCTCGAAGTTGAGAAAGAAAGCCCATTTTACAGATAGGCAGCTGCATGCCAACGCTGTCAGCAGCAGCGGACAGAGTCCAGCCTTCCCCTTCGGAAAAAGTCCTGTACCCCAGGCACCATTCCCCCTTTTCTAAAGAACTAAACTCTCAGGAATCCAAGGGACTTACTTTTACTCTATTTCTTAACACCTCATTTAAAAGGTCCTTTAGCAATCTCAGGCAGTCCAACTCAGGCCAAAACCACTGCAGCCACCCTAAAATGCCCAACCTGTGTAGAAAGCATAGCAGAGAAGACTGCTTTTGATGGGAGGCCTCATTTAGCTTCCACCTATACTAGGGTGCATCAGGGACAGCTCTGCTAAACGCATGTCATTACACCAGTCACCAGTACAAATGAAGGAGAACCAACATATTGCTTCTGCTAAGATAAAACCATCAGGAGAAACAAAGCCAAAACAAATAATCCAACTGGAAGCTTTTATAATTTTTTTCTGGATGTTATACTTCTCTCCCGCAGCTCTAAAACGCCCCCAGTAGATCCACAGACACACACTTGGTTCAGAAACTCACATAAACATGTTCAAAACCACATATTTGAAAAGACAGAAGCATATAACAGTTTGTCCTGGGGGCACAAAACAGAATTGGGTCAGAAAATTGGGTAACATTTGACTTGCTCAGGCCAACACAATCAGGCAAAAAAATGAGGTTTTGATTGGATTATGTTCATGCTGGCTTGAAGCAGTTATTTCCTACACTGACTTCAGTACCTAATGCCTAAAGCAACGACACTATCACATTCCACATTTTGAAGAGGAAGGGCTTCGGTTCAGCCCTTCACGCATGCGCACCCATAGCGTCCATTCCTCACCCATCAGCAAAGAGGAAAAACCTTTCATAACCTTCTTCCTTGCTTAACTAGAAATTATCTGACACCTGCCAACAGGTGTGAGCACAGAGCAGAAAAATGCCACCTTGGAGCAGGCATGGAGCTACCCCGACTTGACCCTCCTCTCTCGCCACACCTGAGGTTGCCCATACGCATATTGCCGTTCACGTTTCATCACGTGGTGGATACTGAGCTTCCAGCTTGCTGCCCAACCACTTCACTAAGGCTTTTACATCAACTCATTTTGAAAACCAGGAGTTCCTTAATGAGACGACTTCCCAGCATGGTTAACCCTGCACGGCTTTACCTAGTCCCAAATTTACTCTGCTGCTGTGCTGCTAGAAAGATTTATAGGGGTGGAAGTTTTCACGTCCCTTCTAGCCATCATTTTACTGTACAGTGATTTCTAGCCCTCTTACCCCTCCTCTCCAATAACGGAAGGGTGAGGTGAGATTTATTCTCCAATAAATTGGGGGAATAACACCACTGAATAGAGAAAGATGCACTAAAAAGCAGAGGGAGGGTAGTGAGAGGGGATAAACACAGAGGTGAAAGCACCAGGGTAGGGCCCCGCTGGCAGCCAGCGTAAGAGCTATTAACACCACGCAGTGAAAACCATGTTTAGACAGACCCTGAGGATACACATCTGGATAGCATTGACAGAAGTGACCTTGCTACAAAGCAGGGACAGCAACAGCTCTCAAATACTGCAGGAGGTGTCCTAAACAAACAAGGACCGTGTTTTCCTTCCTATTGTGTAACTTGCAATAATTTAACCTCCTTGCAATAATATTTTGCAGTTCACAATGGTCATCTTCTCTAGGTCCTCACAAGTTCTAACAGAGCATTGTGTTAAAGGCTACTTAATTTATAGAAGAGGAAACTGAGGCGCAGACTAGTGACTGATTGTCCCCCAAAGTCTCAGTACCTCTCTAGTCCTGCAGCGCTTACGGGACATATTAGTTCTCAGCAACAGTGAACTACGTCGCGAGCACAGCAGCCTCTTGGAGAACCAGACTCCTCTCCCTCCCCTCATCCAAACATGAGGCTCAAGTCCTTTAACTTCTCAGGCCACTGAAGAGTTAGACTGATTAAGTTTATCCTTTCAGTGCAGCAGAAGTGTCCCACAAATGGAAGTCTGACTCCGGAATTCATTTATTAGGAATTTCAGCAATGCTGTTCACAGATGTTGCACATCACTTCAGGCCCGTGCTAAAATGCAAAATGTTGTTAACCTCTAATATGAAGGATTAGCTATACAGGGATCTAAACTGCAGAATTCCCATGAATGTTGACTGCAATTCCTTCTCACAGCAATGAGAGCATAAAAGCATTAAAATTTGAAACCACCAAAACAAAAAACCTACAGTGCTCTGTACAAGTTTTTAGGCACAACAAGCCTGGCGAGGACCACTGAGCCTTTTGTCATCTTGTCCTCTTCCCTTCAGAGCTTCCTCCTTCCATTTACCTACAATTCAGGCGTTTTAGCTATATTTTTCCTAAGCATTTCCCATGCCAAAGTTGCTCACTGTCCTTAATATTCAATTGATTTTCTTAAATTCTCAAGATAAGCTACCATTTCTACAACACAGTAGCTCTAATCTCCTTCACTATTTTCCAACAGCATTCTCTCCCCACCTCTTCACTGCCCATCTTGCCTTCGCATCTGACACCCAGCATCCATCTCCGTCAGTACATGCCTGAAGCACTAAGCCTCCACTCAGCAAGTCTGAAAAGCCAGCTCTTCGACCAATACATCGGCGTGAGCCACCCCTTCCTCCCCTTTCACAGCAACCTTTCAAAACCATCAAATGCAATTCACAGGAGCTCTGCCCCTGAGTTTTTATTACCAGCTCCTTTCAATCTAAGGCACAGCACCAAGATAAACCAGCTCACTCATTACTCCTGCAACCTACTGTCCATCCTGTTCATTCTCACCACACCTGGATCTTCCTTCTACTTTATCATATGAATTGCTGATTGAGAGGTATACAGAATAGCACACTGAAGTGGGACTCCCCTGACTCCACCATGAGCCTAAGGAGGACACTGAAGAACACAGATGCAGAGTGATTGACTCAACAGCATCCATCTACTGAGGCAAATAAGTATGCTCATCTTCTTTACAAAAAGCTTTGTGATCTGTACAGTGCAAGTTCAGGTTATTTGTAGACTCTCAGTTCCACTTCCACAATGTCTAAGTCAATTTGTGCCAAAAGTTGCTTTATTAATAGCAGCTTCTTTCTTCTTGGGAAGTATCAATATAATAATCTCTCACAGATTCTTTAATATGGGCTAACAATGAAAGCAAGCAGCAAACAACAAAGGAGACAACAATCCAATTTAGGTAAGTTTTCACCTTTTAATTGGCAAGCAAATGAAGGTTCTCTGTCTAGAAAGACAGATCAAGTATTTCAGAAATGCTTATACTCACATATCTTACTCCTACACACCAAGAGAACCTGTTTGCCATTGGATTAAAATCCTGCAGTTTACAGTCTCAACAGTAATATGAACTTTTTTAAAAATATAAATATTTTTCTCTTGCAGATCATCTACCTGGTTTCTAAGAAGCTCTTCTTCAGAAAACCGAAAAGTTCTCCAAACCGAAGCTGGCTCTACATATTCCCATAGGCCAACCCTCCAGTCATGCTGTATCTTTGCATTCACAGGAAGAAGAAAAATGTGGCTGTCATAATGAGCAAAACCTAAGGAATTCTCCCAGTCTTGTGAACACGCTTCCTGCTCAGATGAACAGCTGGAAAACACAGCATCTGTCTGCTGATTTTGTGGTCTTGCAGCCAAGTTTTGACTGACTGCTGCACATAAGCTTCTCTTAAGTTCCTTCTATTTCTTTCTGCATTTTGAGGTAACCAGTTGACTACTGCTTTTACAGTAACTGTTCTAGGGAAAGCTATTTTTTCCTGCTTTCCATCCTTGCTGCTGATTTGTATATTATTCAATGGATACGGTCCACTATAAGCAATCATTCTTTGTTACTACGTGGCTTGCCATGGCACTGGCCTTGCCATCTGCTGCACTGATGAGGCAAGCTTGTGCAACAGTATCTGCTGGCAGGCTGCAAGGCAGCTAGCCAAATAGCTGCTGGCCTAACTACATTATCATCCTTCACTGCTAAAAATACTACATGCTTATCCCACAATAAAAAGGAGCAAGTACCCTCCAGTTGGACCATTCAAATCACTCCGTTGCCTTAGCATGAAGATATATGCCAAACTCTGAGCAAAATGGTTTTCCATTTGAGGTCAGGGGTTACACAGAGGAACCTACCCAACTGCTATCCCGTGTTGCTGCAGGAAAAGCCAGACGCAGTTGGTCCAATAGACTAGTGGGCCAGCACCAGTTGTCTACAGCAAAGAGTCACTTGTCGGTCGAAAGGATGGCTTTACACATTATTTATGTAGTGGCTCAGTAGAAAAGATAAATCTTCTTTGGCTTGATACTAATTTAATGTAGATGAAATAGTCATTAGGTAGTTCAAGTTTTACTGGTTATTTCTTTTTAATTTAGAATTTTTATTTTCTGTTTACTGAGCAATTTTTTCAAAAGCACTTAAGTTCTGCTGATGCCCAGTATCCCTTACACCAGTGTTAGCAGATGTGCATTTGGAAAAAATATAATCCCCTACAGCACAAAAGGCAACCAAAAGCAACCTTACAGGAGTGAGGGATTTCACCTCCTATGCTGCACAGCACAAAAGCACAGATGGGGCAATACAGTCCAACAGGGATCAGAGCATTTTGTCCACAGCTACCACGCCAGGAAGCCTTAGTGACCTAGACGTACAAGCAAGTATACAGCTGGCACCCAGCCTCACCAGTGCAAGGATGGCTTGTGCAAATAACATCACGAAGCAGCTCCTGTACAAACATATCCTACAACTAACTGCTTACCAAAAGGCATAATCATCTTTTAGTGCCCTCAGCCCAGTAGCGTCTGGGCTTCTCAACATAGCAATGCACAAAACAGTATAGAGAATGATGACTTTAACAGGGTGGCATTGAGAGGATAATGACAGTAGGAAAATCATACACATTTTGTCCAATAGTAACACAAACTACTTCCTGTCAGAGCAGGACAGTATTTCAGTAGTAGAGCAAGATTACGGGGGAGGGAGGAGGGAAGAAAGAGAATGTATTTTTCAGTTTCTAAATAAAAAGAACTATTTAGATATTTCATTACAAAAGAGGGGAGTTGATATCAGCTCTGTCAGCTATTTCAAAGACCTTTTAAAAGACACTTTGTAACCTCACATCAAAGTATATCAGCCTACTATGGGGAAGGAGGAGGAAGAGAAAGAAGAAAAAGTTTAATTTACCCTGGTCATCCAAGCTTATACCAAGTGAGCCCCTCAATAACCTCACAGAAATTTGCAAGGCAGACAACATAATTGAGGATGTATGTAGAATTTATTGACTTGGCCTGCTCATACATTTGATAGCAAGTAGGAAAAAATAAAATTAAAGCTGGTCAGTTGAAACCTGCAGGCTTACTTTTAAGTGGATCTTAAAAAGCAAACCCAAAACAAAAGACCCCCAACCTGTCTTTGGAATTACATCATAAAATATCCCCAAATTAGCTATATTTCCCATAAAAAAGGTTCATAAATAAGAAATGGGCTCCAAATCTTTACTGATAGCAGTATTTTGTGACTAAACTATGGCTCCTGTTACATGACATTGTACAACAGCTTGAAAACACCACTTAAAGGGAATGCCATATTGATTTTAATTTGATGCAGCACAGAAGCCCTTTCCTCCAACAGACTAACATGGCCAGAGGAGGCTTCATTTACAAGAGAGGAGACACTCAAAATCGGTAACTGCAAGGAGTTTAAGAATTTCAAGTCCCTACTACCTTAGTTGCTTGACTCTTGTCTTGTTTATTTATTATCTCCTCTCGATTAAAGTCTCAATATTTTGCTTGGAGTTGGGGCTAAGCCTGGAAGAGTCTGTTTAAAGCATGGGTGTATGGTCCTTGGCTTTTTAATATGCAACAATTCATCCTTTCCCCAATTCCTACCAGCCCTCACCCATCACACAACCAGAATGCAGACAACTTTCCCATGGTGACTTTTGCAATATGAGGGCTTTGCATGGTAAGGGACCTTGCAACTTGCTGCAACTGAAAGATTACCCACTTTCCTTAGGCAAACTCCACACTCGCTTATTTGTAACCCTTGTGGTTCTACAGACATGCTTAAAAAACAAATAGGACCTCTCAGGGCTCAAGAGCAGGAAGTATGTTAAGAAACGAGATGTTTTAATTTCATAGTTCTGATTTAAATCTCAGGCCATTTAGGTCAACTTTTCTTTTGAACACAGTCATTTCCAAACTCCTGGGTCATCAACGCTGGACAATAAAGAACAGAGGAGATTGCAACCTAAAAAGGAGGGAAGTGCACAAAAAGGTATAGTCTTTTTTTTATTTACCCGGCTTATATCGGCAATAAGTCCTCTGAATGTGATTGTGTTTCAAGAGGACTAAATGAGAATCTTCTTTCTTCTTTTTTTAATTCACTTTCAAATAGACTTGTGAGCAGGGATGGGGAACAAGCCTTGTGCTACAATGGGAAGCTTTCTGCCTTACAGCTAGGGAGAAAGCAATCAAGCCATTTACAGAAAACACAGAGGAGTACAAAAAATAGCCAAAAGCTCTTGAAAATGATAAAGCATGATGTTTCCTTGCACTTTAACTCTTCTTTAAGGAAGGGTTTGAGGATGCTTCAAAGTGTACTAAATTACATTGATAAACCTGCCACCTCAGCATTCATCATAGGAACAGCAGAGCCCAGTTGGGTTCAGTACAAAAACCGTCAACCTAAAAGTCCTGTCCCCAGATTACCTTTGTAACCTCATACTCAGTGCTGCTTAACACACTACAGCATACGTTTTGCCTGCTAATTCAACTCTTCAGTCAAAAGAGGCAAGGGAAGCAAATAGATCATTTATACCCAGTGCTGGATTTTAACCCTACTTTACTAACTTTAACAGAGAAATACTCACACGTTCAACCACAGTGGCCTCTGAAGTACAAAGCTCAGTAACCTAGTACATTAGCATAAGCCTAGATACACAGACTGAAGTAGGGCCCTATCCAAGTATACACTGACATCATTCACCAGTTGCCTTATTTTATTAACTCAGTAACCTAGACTTTGGGGAGGTTCTTCTTCCTGGACACACAAAAATCCACCCCTCCATGAGCAACAGAACTAAAAGCTAAGTGTTGATAAGAAGATACAGTGCTCAAAAACATGCTTTTATGTAAATATAAATTTTATATTTTTTCTGGATTCAAAAACACAGTACACAACCTACAACAGAAGACCATGATGTTTCAAGGCAGGTAGCAAGACTCTCCAACTGATCATTACAATAGTTTTTCAACTGAGCCACAACTGAAACCTGATTAAATATCTCCCGTTTCAACAGCTCTTGGAGAAGTTTCTGCAGTACCAGTGGCTCTGAATAGCAGAGTATCTCCTAAGTCTTTAGCAGGAAATAAAATAGTGATCACAAGAGAGCACAGCCAGACAAGAGTACTGTGTGGATGGAGAGACCAGTTTACAGCTGCCCACGGTGCAGCTGCCGTAACCCCAGGTATTCTCCAAGAAGAGATATGTTTAACAGAAACAACCTGCAGGGATAAACTGCAGGTAGTGCAGGAGGGAATGCATGCTTCCAGAGCAGACAAATCCAATGAGAGACAAAAAAAAAATGTATTCAAAACAAATTCGGATGGTTCAAAGACAGGGCAGATGAATATTTTTACAAATGACAGAGCTTTTAGCTCTGGCTGATTTATTAAATGGGTCATCCTCTTTTTACTATCACTTCAGGCAACAGTTGAATTATTCACTGAGCTCTAGCTGACTGTTTTCTAAAACACTTGGGCCACCTCAGGAGGAGGAAGACAGAAGGGGAATAAAAACATGTTTAAAAGTTAAAGTTCAGAGAATTGGGTCCCATCATTTACAGGAAGTCTCTGAAGCAGGGAGGGAGTCAGTATTTCTGTAAGCTTTCTATTAAGGAAAGTTGTACCATGTGGGCAGAACCATAAACTGGAGATGTGCAGTCCTGCTAAAAAGCTGACAAAATGAAGAGAACCTCTGTTTAAAACCAGTACAATAGTGATAATCCTTCTGCTGCTCCTACCAAATAGGACGCACAGCTTCAACCCTGAAGATATCTACACATGGTTTTTGGAAATAAACAGTTTATCCCCAGTAGTATCTCATCCTCTACAGAACCATCGGAAGAATTTCTCCTGCAAGCCACTGGAGCTAAAAGCTGTTTTTTTTTTAGCAGGCCTCTGGAGTTCAGGAAATGCAGCACTTCTTTGCCAGCCCAAACCATAGTGACCTTAACGGCTCAGCAAGAATAAGACTGGAGCCAGGTCTCCAAGTAAAGTAAAGACCAAACAATGAGGTTAACAAAAATAATGTTCCCCTGAACAAAGTCTCATTTCTTAAGAAATTCCAGGACTCAACTTCACTTTAATTATGACCCTCAGACTGGCATTCAAATTCGTGAACACAGCGTGACACTCATGTGGTCAGTGGCTAATTTTCAGATTTCAGCTGTAGAAGTGCTTGGTCATAAAGTAACAGAATAGGTCATCTTCCTGACCTAGCAAAGATGTACTTGCTCCATAGTTAAGAGAAAAAAAAAAGAAAAAAAAAGGCAAGCTAGCTGGAAGACAGCCAGCTGACAGCAGGGAATCCTGCTATCATTTGTGCCCACTCAGTAATCAGAGCTGGTCTCAGGAAAACACAGGAATCAGCATGTCAAGAGAACGGAAAATAAACCAAATTGAGCCCACCCCCCACAAAAATTAACATTAACAGAAATGTGAAAGGTTTGGCAGCAGCTTGCTGAAGCCAAACACACCCGCAGTTCTTCACTATGCTAAAAAAGACTGTAATTTACTCCCCAACAGTGTATTATACTACTGCTCCTGAACAGCAGTGCCCTTGCAAAGCAGACACATACTTCAAAATAAAGCTTGAGTCATTTATGGACACTTTTCTCTTTAAATATTACATGACATTTACAGGCATATATCTATAAAGATAGAACTGGAACATTCTCAACTAGAGTAGGTTACGGGATTCCACATACACCCACTAGTTCTCAAAGATAAAGATGAAAACCAGAATGCTACATTGTCAGCTAATAAGCACTCTGGATCCTTTGTAAGTATTTAGTGTTTTCTTTTTAGCATCTGTGGGAGTCTACTATGCACAAAGATCCTTCCAGACTTCTCCCAATTCTCAGTATTGCTGCCTCTAAAACAGTCATTTATACCTCAAATTTTGTACTCAAATTCTGAGCCTCTTAAGGAGTTATGAAATGCTAGACCTGACTGGATAAATACTGATACTTATCTTGCCAAGATGGAAACAGATGCAAGATGGTAGCAAATCAGAGCAGAAGCACAGTATCTGAGCATCATACAAGGACCAGAACAAGACACCTCGAGTAGGTTAAATCTACTCCTAAGGATTTGCCTGTACACCACCAGGCTTCTGGATGAAGAGCGCTTTCCTCCATGGATTTCCTTCTACACTCATCTATCTGGATGAGGCATCCTGAGCCTGCTCAGAAACAGATGAGGTTGAAATATTTGCCATTTACCTTCTCTGGCTTCATTTATCAGTCAGTACAGTTAGCCTACAAAGAAGTAAGGACTGGCATTTTCTTGCCATCTCAAAGAAAAATCAAGTCCAGGACCTCGAGAGTCATATCAGGCTCTCTCCCCACTAGAGGTTCACTTTACATAACCAAGTTAAAGGTATATGGAAATGAGTAACAAAAATGGTTGATTTTTCTAAATAGATGATCATCCTGAGAAAATAACAAGCTTTTTACCTCCCATTAAAAAATCTGTCCAGTCTCTCTGGAAATTATGAACCTGTATTTTGTTCCATACTAAGTATTTGTGTTACATAATGCCTGCAATTATCTATAATGCCAGAGAATGGTATTGAAGAGTCAGTGAAGGAAGTAAACATTTTAAAACATAAAAGCAGTAAATGATGCTAGCAAATCTGAAAGTCAGATACAGGTAACAGGGGCTCAAATCTTTACTTTTAAAAGCATCTGATAGCTCAATCAAGTACCATGCACTTTTAGAATTAGTGTGCAAACTCCATCCACAAAGTTTTGTTGCATCAGACACTTAAACTGCCATTGCCTAAATCATGATGGAACATGCGATACCAACGCTTCCAAATGAAGACATGACAACGTGACAGGTGGATTCCTGTGAAATATAGTGACATCCAGTAGCTTGTGTTACTGGACAGAGCCAAAACAACCTTTCTGCACACAAATGAGAAAAGTTATGAAATGAGGGAGAGGACAAGAGAAAAAGAACATGCTAATAGCCATCAGCTTTTCTGTATCAAATCTGTCAAATATTCTGTAATAACATGCACGTCCACAGAGACCAGCTACCAGATTGCATCTCTGCTCTTAGGTTAGTTGGAGAAGTAATAGTTTATACTTGCTGGCTTTATCTCCCACTTCCTCTCCTCATGAAGCATTCCCATTTCTTTCCATTTTTGTCTTGCACCAAAATATTACACACCAGCTATTACACTGCTAATTTGCTAATTAATTTGCTCCCTCCTGCTGTATCCTCTGCATCTTTGACTACACAACAGGAAAGACCCCTTTTCAGACATGTTTTCATCTTTATTACTACTTATGTCTGATCATTATCTTATTAAAAGTTCTTTCTAGCTTTTTCTTTGGGAGTCATTTATCTTTTGTACAGACGCAGGCTGTCCATTCCAGCAAATCTGGGCTTTCTCCTTATTGCATTAAAATTGAAGAAATAACACTGATGCAGGCATTTAAAAATATGTTTTAGTTTGTGTATGCTTATTAGGATGACTATTAATGCAGTGTAAGACTTGCTCATTACAGTAACTTCAAAAGAATGCTTTGATAACCTTTAGATTAAAAAAGTTTCTGAATTACCTATGTAAAACAATCAAAGCTTCTTCTTTTTACTTCCCCCTCCCACACACACACTAAGAACATGGTCTTTGTTGTATTCCAGTAAAGCTGCTCCACTGTAACCAGGCATAACGCACGATGCCAATTTTCAGGCTCCAATGTCATTGGGAAGTTCTCATTTGAGTAACTTCCATTCAGTCCCAGCCAAGAGCATTGGAATATGTATTAAGCTCACATTCCACTACCCAAACGCCAGCACCCTAACTAATCAGTCAGGGCAGTTCACAGTAATAGCCCCAACATTCAATACTGACAGCACATCTTCCAACAAATCTGGAATACCATCACAGAGAGAGTTATTTGCAGAATTCACCTTCAAATTTCTTTAAAAAGAAATGATAAAAACGCTTACAAAAATGATTCTATGGACAGCAAAGGGGGCTCATATAAAGTAAGTTAGGTCTTTTTTTGCAACATGTTGTGAGCATTTGAGAAATTCCCACTTCCCTCCCTCCTTTAAAAAAGATACACACCTCACTGTTAACAAATCAACTTTTAGGAGAGATTTACAGCTGAGTATTAGCCCCTTCTTCATATGGCCTGGTTCATGGTATTCTGAACAGGAAAACATCAGAAAGCGGTGCAAATTTGACAAGCAGTTCACACACTAAACATTGCCTGAGCTTGCATTCATTTTTATTTGCACTTTTTGGAACACCAGCTATAGAGAGCAGCAGTGTAAGCTTGAGATAAAGCAATCATGACGTTTACTGCAACTTCAGAAGACTTATAAAAAGTTTCTACTCAAATAACCCTACTTTTCTCAAAGACTTTCAGAAACGTCACTCTCTCACACAGTCTTGAGACAGCCCTACAGAAAGACGTTTTGCATTACTCCAGCTATCAGATTTCTGGTATCTGTTCACTTTAATGAAGAGCATAGGGGTAAGAACCTGTACAAGGTAACTAACTTTTCCATCAATTCCATCTCTACTAACCCAGTTCCCTCACCAGGTCACATGCAGTCACATTTTCTCCTTAAGGTCAGCAGATAAAGAAGGCTGAGACCCATGAAAGACCCTGATGTGGTGAGTAACTGTTGCAAGGAGAAGTTGCCCCCAATCAGCCTGGGAACTGTACCAAATAGAGGAAGCTGTACATGAACGCTCCTTAACCCACAGAGGAACTATCAGGATTCGGTTGCAGCATTAGTTTTTGTACCTGAAATTTCTGCAGCATTCCTGGTTCTGTCTATTCTTTCAAAACACACTTCTTGGGCAATCAGCATTCCAAGGGGAACTAACACTGCTACATCTGATTGTGCAACCAAAACCATGTCTGTTAGCACTGCAATGTACGTGCATTACTAAATAAACTAATACAGATTGAGAGGGCTGGAGGATCACAGGTAGGTGTACGTGCACACTGTAACAAGGACAATGTTATCACTGCATTTGAGGAGAGAGGAAAAACCCACATCACCACATCCCTCACCAGGTCAATTACTGACCTGTGTAATAAAGATACAGGTGCACAAAAGAAAAAAAATGTATCTGCAACTTTAATGTTGTTGATAATGTCAACAATCCACATAGCAATATATGTAAAAATACATTATATCCCATTCATATTCAAATGAGAGGTTTCAAACAGAAAACCTCAGCAGCAGTGGTCAGGGCAGCAGCCTGACAGCATCTTCAACAAGCTACTTAAAATAACGCACAAGAATAGACTGCCAGAATAATCTCCAAAGTTCTCATCAGCATTCAAATAATGAAATAGCAGCTTACAAAAAAGGTCTGCTCTAGAAGAGTTTCAGACAACAACAGTGTGCCTGGGAGAAACTGTGCCACTTCCTTTTTAAGCCAGCTTTTGAGTTTGTCCCCTTTCCCAACCTTCCACCAAGTCTCCAGTATTTTGGAAGATTACCGATACAATTAGCAGTAGTGGCTCAGATTCACCCTCTCCTTACTCCTGTAGGGAATCATGGTGCGTCCTTATGCCCAGGGAGGAAGAAGCAGGGAAAGTTAGAAATGAAATCCAGAAGAGACAGGAGACACAGCAACACTTAACAGGTGAGTCCTGAGACCCAGCTCATGCAAGGCCAACTGGGGGAACAAGCAGAAGTCTGGGTAGAAGGATTGAAGGAGGAACAGAATAAAGAATGGTGGCCAAAGGACAGAGGAGAAAGGACTCTGCAGGGAACCAAGGAAGACTGATAGAAGGTAGAGGATGATTGAAAGCTTTTTCTGGTATCTGCCAGGGAAAGAGACAACTGGGCAAAGAAGGTAGCAGGGCTTGTGTCACGTATTTTTCACAACCCAGCAGAGAAAGGCCAGACTTCAGTTCTAGGCAAGTGTACGAACTCCTTACACCTGTGCTTTGTGGGCAACGCTTACTACATATGTTTCACATGCCACATCTCTTACCACCTAGTGAACGCTTAGGGATAAGCATCTGGAAGCACCACGACTGTTGGCAACACAGTCAGGTGTTGCCAACCACTCTTCAGCCCTAGAGCCATGCTTCCTGGCACATCGCCTGCGTTAATCTGAACCCACATAGAGCAAGTATTATCTGCTTTGCCAAAGCGCTCAGAGACGTTCAATCTGCCCAAGGTCTGCCCTTTATCCAATCGCCTCCCTAGAAGGCAGGGGACAAATAAGCTGAGTCTCAGGCTTCCTGATCATTATTAGGAGGGAGGAAAAAAAGAACCCACCAAGAAAAACACCCCATACCCAGTTCCTGCACTTCCTTTTCTTCTCAGCTCTGCGAAGAGTCTGCCCAGCTTCTGAAAAGATTCCAGCTGTCCAGCTGCAACCAAAAACCTGAACCCTTGGAGATAAAATGATAAAGAGGGGAAGGGACATCTCCTGGTCTAGTTCTCTGAACAGGGAAGACAGAAGAGATGTGCAAACATACCGTCTCTCACTGTATTTCTATTTTCTCTTGTTTTCTAATAATTCTAAAATGGTTTCTCAAATTCAAATGGGCAGATTTTGTACCAGTATCACCTCAGGTTTTGCATACAAGTCTTCAACATTATGTCCCTTGTTGGGAAAGAGCATGTTTTGGTTATTTTGCCTCAAACTTCAAAAAACAAGTTTTTCCTGATATTCTCCTATCATAACAGTAGTCAACAAACACCCAGTATACCAAATTCTTTCCTCAGAGCTATGTTAAGAGACTTCTCTAAGTAACACACCGGGACAGGGTTCCCCAAGATGAGAGCCAGTACCAACCCTTTTTAAGCCCAACAACAGGCTCTCAGAGCTTGTACTGACCTTGATTCTCTCTTTGTGAACTTTTTACTAATTTTTCATTGTAATAAAAATGACAGACAACATGAAAGGTGGGGAGAGAGAGAGAGAGAGAGGAAGAACACAGACCAGAATCCCCCCCCCCTTTTTTTCCTCCAGATACTTTAGCTAGAAAAAACAAAAACCAGAGTGCCTTACGGCACAGGAGGTTCTAAATGTTCTTTGTAGACCTTCCAACCACACAAGAGAGAAGAAAAACAAAGACATTAATCTAAGCAGTAACAATGCCAGTGACCACACTTCAATAGCCCCAGTGCATTTAAGGTACCTCACCGTTACATCGACATGCACACTACGCGCTCTTCATGTCAGATGAGAAACGTGAAGCTGGAATTATTCAAAACCACTGGAATGGAAAGCTCACATCAGTTCCAGGAAGAAATGAGAAAAAAGTCCAACATTTATCCACTTGATCAGCATCTGTCACATTTAAAGGAGACAAAATGCTTTCCATTCCCTTAAACTCTAGAAATTTCACAGGGAGCATTTCCCCAACAATGATCCTCCTACACTTGGCTAAGTAATTTGTTGCCTTTCCAAATGCCTCTGGAAACATCAGCAGGATCCACATACCACAATTAAAAGCTGGCGTGTACTCAACCAAACTGCTGAACTACCAAATGTTTGTTCTCCAATTACTATACAACAACTCCCTCTACAAATATGCCCCTCCAGCACTGCATTCACAGATTGGCAGAGATAGGGGTTTGCAATAGTTGCAAGAAAGTGTATCACTTTCTGCACCAAAGCACTGAAGTTTTTCTAGGCACACTACAATCGCTTTAGCTCTTTTATTCACAAGCAGTTTTCCTTTTCTTTCTTTCTTAAATCTTCAGTGTCTTCAAGGCTCTCTTATTCACAGCCAGAGGTACCACATCTCTGACTCCAACTACCAGAAAAATGAGTAAGAGTAGCTGCTAAAAACTTAATTTACACCTTTGTGAGGCAACTGGCTTTGGTCATCTCCTGCACTCACACCTGCTACATTATCATTAACTCAGACCTCATCTTCACTAAAAGCCACAGTACAAAAATGCAGAATTAGGTTACTAAGGGGACAGGGGTCAGAACCACACATGAAACCTGCATCCGACAAACCTATGAGGTCTGGCAACACGCTGAGCCTCCCCCCGCCAGGTGCCAAGAACCACCGCTCCACCTCGCGTTTTGAGGTTCACGGGCAATGCCTGGTCCACACAGAGCAAGACTCTGAAAGAGGCAAGGAGGAGAGGGAGAGGGGAAAAAAAAAAAGTAGTCAACTCTTCTAGCTATTAAGTTAATCAACCGGTTTAAACAGACTTGACACAGACACAGCACCCATTACAGCAGAAAAGGAGATGTGTCTTCCATTTTCTGGCTGTTACAGAACTCTATTTTACCACTATCAAAATGGTAACAGCAAAATAACAGCCAAACCTCACTGTTATTCCTTTCCATGTTCCACAGTGTTCGAACTCCAAACACTAAAATACTAATGACAAGAGAGCACATCTTGTCTCTGTAAATCTATGGCAATCCTGATCCAAATTTAGTTTTGGTTAATTTAGACACCACTGACATAGAGTTAAGGCTTTCCAACAGACATAGTGACCCTGCACCTAAAGCACCAACAGCAACCTGACAGGTCCTATACTTCAGTGAGAATCATTAAAGCCCACTGAGGAGACGGGCCCCAAAATAACCATCTGTTGAGGACAAAGTGAGCCTGACACAACAGATGTCAAAAACCGTTAGAGATGCATCGAAAAACATGACACAGGAACTTTTTGGTTAACACAACCACCATCATATTCTCCTTCAAGAAGTCTACCAGATCAGTACAACGCAATGTTTTATTCTGTGACAAGGACGTGTGTCACTGCACCCCTTTCACAAGAACAAAACAATTCTTACTTCCACTGCTAAGAAAGCAGGACTTAGCTTGAGCTTTGTCTTCTCTTCCAATTATACTTCACCACTCTGTACTCTGGCTTGCTGGGCAGTAGTTAATCCAGAGTCAAAATTCTTTTTATCGTGCTCTCAAGCAGTAAGTAAAACATTCTATTTTACCTCAGAGTGGGGAGGAAAATCCTGGTACATGCTGGTTAACTAAATTCAAGAAAAAGAACAGCTCCACCTTCGGCTTTAAGGTCCCGGTGACATCAACATTCACGGAAGAGAAGTTCTTCAATAATAAAACGGACTGATAAAGAGCAAAGCAGAAACTCTAGCAAGCATACAGTTTTATTTTCTTTGCAATGTAGATGAAAGCAGGTGAAATATGAGAAGGAGATGTACATTCTGCATTTTCACTTTCACACCTGCTTCCTGGAAGCCCAAAATGGCAACGTTCAAAGCTTTCTAACTCTGCTGGCCTAGAAATACATTTCACAGTCCCACAAGAAATCGCAACTAAAATATACCACCTACTGTTTTCCCAAGTTAGTAATTTAGTCTTCCTACCTTTCTGTTCTTCTACACACCCATACAGAGTTACTGAAGTTTCTCATGCCCCTGAGTAAATCATCCTTAATCCCATTCATATCAGAGAGAAAAAGAAGCAACATCAGTATTTAGCCTCATGGACAGAGGTGCCTGGAGTTGCATGAGACAGGCAGCTCCGGAGGGGAACAAGTCTTTCACTGCTCTTTCTGCCAGAGCAAGCCTTCAGGAGCCTCCAAAAGGACACCTGAATTACTGAATTACCCTGGAGGTGCCTGTTTCTTTCTGCTAATTATAAAACCACTCAAGGCTTCCAAACAGACCTCTCATTTCCTAACCACCACCTATCATTTAGATATTCAGAGTTCAGTAATTTGAGTCCCACCCATCCACACTTTTTTTTAAAAAAATACATAATTTTAGAAGATTTGGTCCTTGTCTCTAACCGGAGAGGCTCCAAAGTGCAGACATAGAGGCCTTTTTACAATTCTCTGAGTGGATGCACTAAGAAGTAAGGTTGTTTGCAGTTCCTCTAGCAAATCTCTATAATTGGATTCAATAAATTAAAAAAAAAAAAAAAGATTGTGAAATTTCCCTGAACAAGAAAGAACAAATGAAACAAAAAATTCAAACGGAAACCATAAACAGTCAGTCTGAAGAGACCACAAACAGCAGTGAACTATGACATCTAGAAGCTGAAGTGGATGTGCTCTTCAATCCTTCTGCTTTAAGCTGGTCACTTGAACTTCCTTCTTCTGTACCCGTAACAGAAACAAACAGATATGTGGCTCAGCTGCTATGAGATTTAGAAATGCTCCATCCAGAAAATTAATGGTTTAGCTCACAGTAAGCATACATAGAAAAAAAAAAAAAATCACTGCTATGAACCTTCTAGTATGAACCTGGGCATACAGAGCTGGCGCAGAACATCTTTGGAAGACCTGGATATTTTTTTCTAGCATCCAAGCTCAAGCATCCAGGACTGATCATTTCATCCTATGACTTGATGCTGTTTGGATTTCCACTTTGCATACTTATGAGAGGGAGCTAACAGAGAACTCTGTTGTAGAAAAAGAAAGAGGGGTTCTGGAAACAAAACCAAACCTTAGAAAAATCAGTATTTGGCTAGCTCCAAGCTTCGCAAAACAAACAAGCATCACTCCAAATAATTAATTCTTTTGAGTACTATTGTTTGAGCTTAGGGTAAGCTCATCAGAGTATTTATTTTTAAATAGGCTATGCCTAAAATTCCTCAATATTTTTGGCATGTTCATAGAAGCATTTTACAATGTTTCAGACCAAAGGTTATCATTTAAAAACAACATCTAAAGATATGTTGAAAAGCTTTTTAGCCACCAAAATATATCCTACTGTTTTTGAAAGTATAAATCTGTATTCCAGTTCCTCCCTAGACTCCCTCCAACTAAGCCAAAACAACCAGAAAATCACCCCACAAAGGCTTGCAGAATTCTCCCCTCCCATACTCAAACCTGTAAGCAACTACAGACAGTAATCACCTTTATTTGGGGCTAAATAAGCTGACTTTAGTCAGCACTGCTTTATTATGAGATGCAAAAAGACCACAAGTTTCCTTTTGCCCACGGGATAGGCAAATACAGATTAATTTAAAAAAAAAATCATTGGAAGACTTCGGAACAATTTGTTTTCCAGATACCTACTCAATCTACAACACAGCTGTCCAAATCATTAAATTAATAAGCCATAATAGCCCTGTGATTCTTCTGATCATACTTCAGATTAACACCCTCTCCCTGATGTATTTTGTACAATGTTTGATCTGCAAATTGCAAGTAATGATCTTGTGAACTACAAAATTAGATAATTCAATATAAAATCCACAACAGTATGGCCCAAGTATGGATAAAACATGAAATTCATCTGAATACTTGCTGCTCACAGCTTAAAGCACACTCCTGTTCTTTCTGTATACTTTTAGGTAGAGTCTCAAAGTTATACTTCTAAAATGTAGATAATCTCAAAGTTGCATTCACCAATTTCCTCACTGCAGAGCACAGCATCCAGGAACCCTTGGGCACTCTTACCTGTATCTCAATATTCAAGCACTGACACCTCTGGGATGCATTTCCTTGAGTGAAACAGCAAAAGTATCTTTCAAAGTTATCTTTAACAGCTGATAAGAAAAAGTTAAGATGCCCTGAAAACCTACCCATTCTCCCTCATCTCCACTCCCTTTAACTATATCAGATGCCCTAAAAAAAAAAAAAAAAAAAAAAGTTGCCTCTTGCACAGTTTTAGACCACTGCAATCCCACTAGCATGACTGCTCTAAGAGACCAAAGCATGAAAACATGCACTCCAGCACCTCTCCTCCAAAGCTCCTTTAGATGTGCTGTTCAACTCTCATGACAAACCCTCTCCATCCTCTCCACCTGTGAGCTGACTTATTTAGAGAACATGCTTTTGAGGTCCAATCCTGGAAAATCACATCTCTTGAAGCAGGCACCTTCAACTACATGGTCCCAGCTGCGGGACAGGAAGCATGTTTTCATGTGTGTTCTATAAATTTGCAATTTATTTCTCAGACTGCAGTACCTGCTCTGTCACTCTTCTACATATGTTCAGCCTTTACATCACTGACTGCAGTTAATCCCATATCATTTCTAACATGCTGCTTCCATGGTTTTGGCACATTGTTCCTTATTATTATATATCACAAGCTGATACTCACAGCCACTTTAATGAGAAACACAGTACTCAATTAGATTTAAGTCAGCAGTTGTAATACGCTCTAATATCTAATAGCTTCTCAGTAAATTGATCCTTGATATCGTCAGCCACAAAAATGCAACCAATACACTGCATACAATCTTCATTCATCACATTGCAATTAAGCTTCTCTAATATGGAAGGACTGAGTTCAGGAGAGGCACTATTATCCCTAGGCTGATGAAAATTTAACTCAGCAACAACAACAATAAAAAAAACCTCACAAATACTCACAAAACCACACATACTTGCTGTGCCACTTGTACCTTTCTTACAACAGCCTCTTGCTATTAAATTTCTGTAGCAGCTTAAAGACAACACAGAGCCTGGAGCTAAGGACAATTTGTAGGATTTAAGTCACCTTGCAGGCCTTTTCCAACGTAAGGAAGGTGCAACATCAAGCAAAAGGAAGTTCCTCAAAACGTTTGTCACCCTGAACAGCATTACCAGGTTCCTAGCTTGCTTCCAACATTAGTCTTTCTACTCAGTAATCACTTCAAAGCATACCAAATCCTAGTAGTGCTAGCCACCAGGTATCCATTTCAACATCCAAAGGAAAACCAAGGGAACACTCGTTCACATGCTTTACCATTCTCTGCTTTCAACCCTTTGAGAGCACCCTGAGATACCTTGCCACTGCTATTGATTCGTTTGCTGTCTAAAGACAACACATCAGGAGCTGCAGCCAACTCTCCTGAAGGGTGACGCTACTCCAACAGTCAGTTACTCAGACAACATCGCTGGATTCTGAGGAACAGCAGAGCCTCCAGGCCCCAGTGCTATAAAATACTCATATTTGTAGGGATAGCTTTCAGTTCTGGAAAATTAGTGACAACAGGTGAAATTTTCAGCAGCATATTACCCAGCAGGGACCCAACAGCTCCCAAAATTCCTTAAGAGCGAGCAGCTAACTACTTTCTGCACTTAAGAGAAATCCAGAATTAGAAGAGTTTTAGCATACTAGAAATACTTGGGTGTTTGCATTGTGTTGTCTGTTCAAAATAAGGAATACCAGCCTGCAATGGTTTACATTCTCTAGATCCTAGATTGCTATATTTAGCTATCTATTGAGGTAAAATGGTGATTTATTTAGGACATCTTTAAAGCAACAATTTCCCTCCCAATTCATGTCCAGTTTCTCAAATTAATTATCTACTCAAATTTTCTTCATGTACACACTGAGAGCAGCTGAATGCATTTCCTGTATATTAAATTGCTTTCAGAGATCATAATGTTCCTAGAAGAAGTATGACTAAGCAGAGAACCTAAAATCCATTCTTTGGAATCTATCTGGATGGGTGGAAAGTAGAAACGTGAAAGCCATCGTCTCTGGAGACTTGACACAGGAGTCTTAGCAGTCCAGTCCACATTTAGTGGCAAAGCTCTGTGAGCTTCTGTAATAAGGATTGGGAACTTCAGGAGGAGAGTGGAGAGCAGACCATCTGCAAGGATATCAAGTACTTTCTGCCTTAGGTTAGGCCAGAAGAACAAGAGCAGTTGACTATACTTCGCTGCACTCAGGGGCAGGAAAGAGAAAGCTTGTAGACCTTTCCCCACCCAGTCCCGGGAAAAGACTTTCAAATGTTTTCTTCGTTTTCCTTCTGAGTATACTTTCCCACTCCTGATCCTCGAAGGGGCTGTGCTCCAAGCTCCTAAGAACACAGCAAGAAAGTTGTCCAGCTCTTGTCAAAAACACACCACTCAGAGGAGCAGCAATAGCACCAAAACCATTGCGAGCAACAGAGAAGGCACTGACTTTACAGAGGTGAAGAGCACCGCAGACGGCTCTCCTTCCTGCGCACAGACCGAGGAAAAGGCTCTCCGCTCCCGGCAGCGGCCTCCACCCCGGCAGCACCACGAAGGTGCCCACGTCCCACTGCTGGACTCTGCCCTGTTCAGACCTCCAGCGCAATCAAAGCTCAACTCCCCAGTTCAGTTTCGACACGTTTGTTTCTGATTGCTTTATCATCATCGAGGTCGAGACTTTAATTCCGTGGTCTTGCCTGAAACGTTCTCGCTGAATGCTGGGCAGGGACTGCTCGGATTTCACAGCTCGCCTGGTCCGAGGCCCTGGGCACCCCCCACCCGGCAAACGGGGCTCAAACCAGAGCCCTGCATAAAACCTGCCTTCGTGTTTCCTCCTACTGACATGAGCCTGCATCTCTTTCACCTCACGCAGGAAGCACAAGGCGACAGGAGACACCCTTCCTTACAGATTAAAGATTACTGCAGCATTATACACTCTGAATGGGAGACAAAAAAGTTCCTCTTATTGCTCAACACCTCCATCGGAGCATAACAGAAGGGAACGGTCAGAACAAAGCCGGTCTGAAATCAGCCATCTCCTGAGAGCTTACACATTTCAAGCCTGTCCGGATTACTAACTAGGTATAACCGGAAACGCACGATCCGACTAACAGAAAGACGGCAGCATTAACCTCCAGTACCACTGAACTTATAAAATATTTAAGCAAAGCATGCGACCATTGATAATATGCATTTTGACCGAACAATAGGCTGTACAAAAAAAAAGTGTTTTTCCCCAGACCTTTAGCTTACAAGTATCTGTGGAGGAAGGAGGAGAAAAAGAGAAAGTTTAGAGGGGGAAAAAAAAGCAAAGCATCTACACAGAGAAATATTCCGATTTTTATTGTACATAGCCTGAAAAGTTTAAAATTTGCACATGCATAATAGTACAAATAAAACACACACAAGTACACTACAACTCTGAATCTTTTAGGTTTGTGAAGAGATGTACACAAGAAAATTCTGCTGAAAGCAAAGCACACACGCTTACCTCCAGCGAGGAACTTCAGCAGCCCACTCTGCACCAAAGCTGGACAAAAACCAAATACAACCGTGCTTTAATAATTGATGAAGTCCCCACTCTAGCTAAGGCGTCAGTCAGCTGTATGAGAACATAAACACACTAAAATACAACACTTTGATTCACTTGTTTAAAATTCAAACAAAAAGCTTTTAAAAGCAGAATCTCAAAACAAGACAACCAGGTAACTAAATAAATTTAATCTCTCTTTTTCTGGACCACACAACCCTTCAGGTTGGAGCAACTATTCTGAAACAAAGCGGAGACAAAGCTTCGGTCAGCAGCCAGCCTCCCCCCAGTTCTCAACCTCAGGCCAACAGCTCCCTGAAAAACTATGCCAGAAGTGACAACAACTTTTAAGAAGCACCTGGCCAAAGATGACCTGTAGTTACACGCTTACTGTTATATTAGGCTAAGCAGACTGAATTGAGACAAAAGCAAGTTTTACAAAACTGATGCAGCATACCAGAAGTGAAGTTTGCTTTCCTTCTAATGAGATAGGAGGGCTTGCTTGCAGCAAATATTCTAAGAATAAGGTACCTGACAGGTCAAGATTCATGGAAAGATCTGATGGCGACCATAGGGTCTGGCTGAGGTTTTACAAAAGTATTGTTTGCCTAAGGACAGGCATTTTAGAGGTAGCAAACTGGAAGAGCAACTACGACCCATGCTCTCAACAGCATCTTTAAATCCGTCACTTGGAGCTCTGCATCTAACCGCACCAGCTCTGTATGTTATGGCTGAGCCCCCACCTGCAACAGGTCACGAACTAAAACAGGGCGCTTTGTCCCCATTACTCAGCAGCGTTCAAGTCCCATCATAAAATAACCTCCCCAAAAAAGTAAGCTTCTTTGTTAGTTCTCTCTCCCCTTCTAGCTACCGTCTCCTCTGCAGCACCACGCCACTCTGCAGGAAGACCTGATAAGGGAGGAAGCCTACCTGAGGAGCAACTCGCAGACTCACCAACACAGGGAAATAGCGGCGCAGGGACCTTTGCACACAGTAGCTTAAAGTTTGATACAAGCAGTAACAGCAATACAAAACCACTTACTTCAAATGCTAAAACAAGATAGAAATCATTTTACATACAGATTATGCCCAGAGGGAAAAATTATCGCATAATTCTAATTGGAGTGCAGCATACAATACCCTCAGCCTGCCGTTCCCTATTTAGTCTACGTACATTACCGCTGATTAATCACTTAGAAAAAGTGAACAGGGGACTTCATCTAAAAAGCTAACACCTTGAGAAACTATCTTTAAGCCCGGGAGTGTCCGTTCAAATACAGAAATGTTCTCACACCAGTGGCTTGGAAACTGTGTAATGTTTGTATGACGGAGTTGATGTTACGCAAAACTTCACGAGATAACACAGGTTCTGCGCGCCGAAACTCCAGCTGCTCTGCCTTGTATGCTAGCGAAAAGCTGTACCAGCTACAGCAGCTGTGAATGCACAGAAAATAAATCAGATAAATAACTAGAAACAAATTTTATCCTAGAAATCTGCATTTTCAGGGTGCTTAAACCTGCACCTCTAACTCTACCCATCACAACCATGTGCAGAAGTTGAAGTCTGGACTATAATGAAACTTCCAATATTCCTCAGCGAGCAGACCGACCTGCAGTGGTCTTCATCCAGCCATCTACGTATTAAAAACAAATTAAAAATCACAAGTTTTCCATTATTCACAGGATTACTGTATTCATTTAGGCTTTTTGCTATTTGTAAGTGTTCATTTAAGTTGATGCCCAGAAGAGCTTTTTTTTAAAAAAAAAAAAGTTAAGAATGTTAAGTCAGTCTTGGGATAATCCCATTACTGGACAGTAGTATAGTTTATTTGGAAAATACAATGTTGGAGATGTATAATATTCAAAAACCTCCAACTAAAAAGCAGATGTCTGCACTCCTTGCAGCTATTACAAGACACAGCTGCCCAGCTCTGCCGCTACCGTTCGTTTATAAATAACTGGATTTGTTTCAAATCCAGACAAGGAATGAAAAATTAAAGTTACACCAGCACAGTTTTTTTTTTTTTAATGAATATAATGAGACTCCAGTTGTTAAACTTCCACGGGACACCCCGTCACTAGGCAAGGAGCTAATAACTCCACGACAGAATCGCATTGACCTGCTCAGCCCCGACCCACAGCAAGGAAGGGAGAGCTGCAGGCCACACTGAAATCCCCAGAGGTGACTAACGTCTTATTTAGAAAAAAGATTCATTCAAATATCACAGGCCTAGTGAATAAGACATTTAGAAAAGATTTTGGTATCAAAAGGGAAGTTAATGATGATCTGCATTTAAAATAGGCGAGCTGCCTGCACGCAGGCACCCCGACTGCCCAGCCGCTCCGCGCCGCAAGGACTCCTAAGCGGAGGCTGCATTCTGGGACACGTCAATTAAAATTAAGAATGAAATAACTCTGTGCAATGGTGCTGAATGGCATTTTCTCAGGAGCCCACAAGTTCAAATCGAGATTTCAGCTCTGCAATCGGGGGTTTCATTCTTAACTCTTTCATTTCCAGGGCGAGTGATCAGCTCCCGACCGTCTTCTCTTCCGGTTGGCTTCTCAGCTAAATCCAAAGGCAGATTATAGAGATACCCGTCTGCCCGAAGCCCAGATCGCGACACTACTTGGACCAGAATTAGTCAGGCACACGTTTGGTCAGAAAAGGCAGCACACTGGCTCCACATGACAAGGAACAGGATCAGAATTGGGCCTAGACTTACAGCGAACAGTTACAAATTGAAAAATATATTTAATAGTGCACTATATCTGGTCTTCATACAACTTTGTAGGAGCCCATACAATTCTACAGGGATACAATACTGCATTTCCACTTCATATACAGCAAATAAAACATAGCAAAACCCTCAAACCATTTTTCTACTTACAATATACAGCACAAAGTACAAAAAGCCATCTTGATTTCTTCCTTAGGAGAACATGAAGAAAATTAAGAGGAAGCAAGAGTACCTTGCTCCATCCAGCCTCTTCAACACCCAAAAACAGTCTTCTGAACCCACAGGAAACATTATAAAAGACGTAGTTAGTGGCATGCTTCTAGTCTCAACTTTAAAATTTTAAAAAGTTAGAAAGTAACCATGTATAATTTATACCCAGGAAAAAGCTTATTCCTGAAGCTGTTTCTTTAAAAGAAAATATTAGATTTCATAGATTTCAAAGAGGAATAAAACAGAACACTTCAGGGAATTTTAAATACAGGAAGGAGGGCTAAGGGCAGGGGGGAAGAAGCCCACAGGCTACGTAAATAGCCAGGCGGCTCCGGCTGCCGAAGCGGGATCCGCACAACGCTCCGTCGGAGCACAGCGATCCGCAAAGCGCACCCACGCAGAGGCGGGGGCTCCCACGAGCACTTCAGCTGCTCGACACAAGTCTCCCCTTAGCGCCTCGCTGCACATGGCAGATGTTGACTTTCCCAGTATTTTTTCTGGAACGTCTCTGGAACGCAGCCAAACTCAGGATGGCTCTTACGCAATGTTATGCCTTGTGGTAGAAACAGCAAAGGAAGAAAATTACATTTCATTTCAGTATTGAAAACTTTGTATTGGCACTATTAAGCCAAAATGTTAAAACATCAGCTTAGTTTAAAAAATAAAATATAAAACCGATCCCACGCAACTATGGCACAAAAATATTTTTCACTAGAGAATCAAAAACACCAAGCAACCAAGTAGCAGAAAAACTTGCTAGGCTAGAAGAATATCTCACTAGATTTAAAGCGACTTGTAGCCAGATGTTTCAATCCCTATTTACACGCCAACACCAGCAGTCAGATTTTCGGATTGATGCAGCACTAATTGATCTTTAATCACACTTGGAGTTGGTGCTCCCTGAGCTTTTCTGAAAGTCGGTCCCTCATTTTTAGTTGCCTATATAGCAGCAAATTTCTTCCTGAAGATCTGACCCTTGAAGAAATGGTAGAAAGGACCACATTTATTTTTAAATCCAAGACACTGAAAAGCACTGTAACATTTTCAACGCTGCAACTCCACAGCATTCTTTCCCTCATTTTACAGTTCTGACAAAGTTGATGAAGAATACTTTTTAAGTGTATATTTACTACAAAAGCTTTAACTGCCAATACAAAACTCTGTCACTGTTCCACAAATGACAAATTAGCACCTCTTTGCACCTCCTTATACTGTTGCAGCTAAGACAGAAGGACACATTGTCACCTTCTGTTTGCTTCACATTTAGTAAATGTTACTCAAGGAAGCCATTTTTGCCATTTCTCTCATCTAAAATGATTGATGGCTGCTGTTTCTGATGTAATTATGAATGTCTCTTCCCTCCAGAAATAACCTGCTAAAAAGAATATTGCACATTCGAAGCAAAGTACTACCCTTAAAAATTGCCAAGGGTATGCAGTAATACATGGCCTCGTATCACTATGCCACTAGCTGGTGTCAGGACTGTCATCAATGGATGAAGAGTTAAAAAGAAAAGAAGAGAAATGAGCTGTGATAAGATCACATCATAAAATACAAGATAAATGTGTCAAAGATGCTCTCTAACCTCAGGAAATACAACAACATTTCACGATAGAAAGAAAAAGAATGACCCAGATGAGATGAAATTGTTAAGGACAAATATGAAAATTTCCTTTCCATGTATACATTTACTTAAATTTGCATATGCTAATGAGCAATATAAGTTTTATAAAATATTGCTAATCTCATAGTCCATTATTTTGGGGCAAAGAGAAGAACAAAGGGTCAAAAAGCACAATGAGCTTGAAAACCACACGAAAAAAAGAAAGTTCTGATACTACTTTATTGCTAGAACACACTCACTCTGCAGAAATTAATATCATAACTTGCAGACTCAAAAAACAGTCCATGTATTTTAATCAAATATACACCAGCTTACCTGCAAATGTTATAAAGCAAAGACAGGCTTTCCATATAATACGTTATTGAAAATTGCACCCAAGAAATTATGAGCTTAGCTTCACCCAACCACGCAGTGTTACTGGGAATCTGCTACAATCACCAGCAATACTTTCATCAACTTTCTCATCTCCCTTCCTCTAGATTGGGACCGAAGTTCACTGGCCTCCCTATTTCCAAACAGCCACAGGGCTTCTGAGCTGGGGTCCCTGCTTCACCTACGCAAAGTTCTTTGGCAATTTCAGCTTAAATACATAATGCCTTGATTTACATGCGCATGTCTTCATTTTATAACCTTTGGGCACATTTCAAGTACTGCCATCGCGATGCCCTGTGAGACAGCTGTGCTCTTCTGCCAGTTAGGAAAGGGCAGTCAACTCTTGTCTGGAGAACAGCTTTCTCCTGCTCCCTTTCTTTACTCAGAAAGAAAACCTGAAGAGCAACAAATGAGAAAACACAATAGAGGGAAATATCTCACCCATGAAACCTCATCATTTCCCTTTTATGCCTGCTCACAAATCACACAGTGCTCATAAAATATGAAGACCTTCTCTCCTCCAATATTGATTTATGACTATTTATAAGGCCTGGTAGCAATAAAACAAACAACCAAATAAGAAAAGCAGACAAGCAACTAGTGGGTAAAGGACTTCTTCAGCAGAACATCAGCCAATTTAAAAACATTATCAACTCAATTGAAAGCAACTAAGTCATGGTAATACACAAGCCAATCAGCAGTTGGGAGAAATAATGAAACTATATAGCTTTTAAAGCTAGAAACACAGAAAGAAAAACATTCCCTTGCATTAAAGGCAACTCATAACATCATTAGCTTTTCCTAAGGAAAGTCTATCAGAAACCTAGGAGTTCAAGGACACGTTTCACGATCAGATGCTGTAAAAAGAGCAGGTGAGAGTTAGATTTGACATTAGTAAGCAGCATTAACATGTATTTTATAAATAAAACTGTACAGTTTACTAGATTTTCTTATTCCCACAGCATTTAGCATTTAAGATAAAATCTTTTACAACCTAGGAAAACATATTTAACTGTTGTCTCATTACAGCATCATAAAAATGATCTATAAGAAGCTGCACTCTTAAGAGCAGCGACTGAAAGCCATTGCCAGGATTCATCAGAGACCTGAAAATGGGAAAGAGATTACAAAAACAGCCAAACTGGGCAACACTGGTGTCCCAAAACATATGACCGGTTTTCCAGATGAGCTGACAGCCAATGTCATTGAGGCCAATACCAAAGTATCTGCTGGATTATTTAAGTGACAGCACGTATTCCCCTTAATTTGAAGCATACTGAACAACATGAAAACTATTCTGGTCATCATTGCTTCCTTTAGGAGGAAGGTTTAAGGAGGACAAAACATTTGCATGACAAGTCAGCCGGGTTCAAAGACGTGTACCTGGGAGAAGACCAGTGTGACCCGCTGCAGGAGCAGGGCAGCGGTGCTGCCGGACTTTGGCCAATACAGGACAGCACTGCCGTGAAAGGGCTTCTAGCCACCTTCGCAGTGTAAAGAAGTGGGGTCCCTTTTGCAGGTGATTAACGAGGATTTAGGAAGGTGTTGACAGGAAAACCCAGCCACCTGCATAACCTGTTTTAAAAACGAGTTCTTTCATCCTTCTAAAACAATTAGTTTTGCCTCACTGAAACACAATACTGTGAGAGGTATGATATACAGCTTTACATATTGCCTTCCTTACCAAAACTTTCTCCACTTTTAATCGAAATTTAACATACTTCCAATAGCCTGAATTAAACTCCTTAGCAAAATAACTCCATCTCATTCCAGTCTAAAAAACTCTGATCTTTGTATAACATTTGTATAATGGTACAAACAACATTTTGTTTCTTTGTTAAATGCATCACAAAACAGATGCACTAAGGCCCACAGGCCGATATGCCTGGAAGCCTAAAGGGTCTTTAATCCAGCAACAGCAAATTCCCTTGAGAATCATATCATCGAAAGAGAGATATGCAAATAGCTGAAGATGCAAAACAGCAGAACAGCCCTGATCGCACGCAGGAACTGTTTACATCTCGGGACTCTCCCATCCATAAACAAATCGTGCTGCACATCTTCCATCAGCTCCCTAATGAATTCCACATTTTTAAGTTGCAGTCTTCCAAACATTCAAGCTAATTGTGATTGCTATTACACTACACACATCCACAGTAACCCTACTTACATCAAGTCACCGTCTTTCTTACGTGCTATCATGTATATCGGTATTAAATATAATATAGTGTGTATACATATATATATGTATCCTATATACATGTATGTAGCATTATAACAACAACTCCTCAAGCAGATACATTCTCTGCAGTACAAAAATAAACTCTGACATTCTGGTTTCATTTCAGGCTTTCAGGAACATCTCTTTCTCTGCACATTACAATTGCTTGGCTGTGAAAGCTTTACTAAAAATAAAAGTTCAGAGCTGTGCCAAGTGATTTAGCTTGCAGAGGCAGAAATTCTCAAGCTCAAATATTCACTAGGTTCACTTTGAACAGTTTTCACTTTATTTTCTGAATGCCAAAGAGAAGAGTTGTGATGGGAAAGATAGATGTGTGGGATTAGCCAAAAGGGAAAACTCGGGCATTTCAATTTCCTGCCATAAGCAGGTGTGGGCTTGACTCATCAAACAGGCAGAAAGAAAAAAACAGTGAAAGTAATGAATTTTCACATTACCACAGCATACAGGGAGCACTGAGTTCATGGAAACACCACTCCTTAGTGAGACAAAAGAGATCTTGCTCATTTGGAGACACAAAAGACTAAGATTCCCCAGTGAACAGAAGATTTCAGCCTCTTCATGCTGATCAAATTTTTAACCAGATACAGTTACATTTGTCCACTACTGCCACTGCTTAGGCATGCAGACAAATGAATACAAAAGCCAAAGCTGGGCTGCAACCTAATTATATGTGAGAGACACAAAGGAAACTGAAATTTAAAACTATCCTGGTCTGGGTTTCAGTCTTCTCTTGGCCCAGTAATTTGAAATATGCTCTCTCTAGTCTCAGCATTTAATTCAGGGACTCCATTCACTCTCAAACATCTCCTCTTGCTATTTATTCCATGTTTGGGACACAGAAAGGGAGCATCAAGTCTCCTCTATCCTTTAAAAGGGGTAAGGCAGGGGAACACCAGCAAAATTCTACCTCCCATTTCTCACTAGAAATAAATTCTTTGAACATAAACTAGACAGCACATCTACTATCCTAACTTTATGACTATTTAAGCTACTGCAGTAATTAATTTCCTTTTCTTACTTCCTGTAGTATAAACAAGCCTGTGCAATGCTGTGAAAAGACAGAAAGCTGAAGTAACAAGCAAGACTCCTTTATTAAATGTTGGAACAAATAGTTAAAAGGAAACAAGTTCCCACTCAGATTATTTCAATCTTCCACCATCATCACTTACACACAACTTTAACTCCTTCCCCCATTTTTCTGGGAGAGTCGTTACAGGCCCCAGCTGAGCTTTGCAGAACATCAATCACAGAGAACACTAATGACACAATGAGAGCTTCCAAAAACATGAAGAACTGGTTCTTTTTAATGCTTTATTCTGCCACAAGAAGATCTAACCAAACCAAACCCATACAGAACTTTTATACCAAGTCATCTGAGATGCCACAAAGACAGTACAGGGGTCTCATCAGCAATAGTAATTACAGGAGATCCTGCATACATGCTTCTGCTCATTCCTTCCCCTTTTCTTTCTCCTGTCTAATCTACTTACTATTGTGCTCCTTCTCTCCCCCCCCCCCCACTCCTAGCCTGATGGCACAGCTCTTTCAAAGGCCTTCAACTAGATCAGCATATTAATCTGGCTAAAGGTGCTTTTTTCATTTTCCTAAAATAAGTAAGGTTTGTGCTTCAGTTTTTAAGCTGGATCAATTCACTGATCTTGTTCACAGAGTGGTCCTGAAAACATATGTGCTGGCATAACAGAGGGGACAACCTGCTGCATAACTTGGGAAACCAATTTTGATCCCCATGAAGCTCACAGAGCTGCACCCACAGATGTTTCAGGAAAGGAGAGCAGCAAGTGATGGAGTCTGTGAAGTGTTATTTTTCCTAATTATACCCAAACTATATTAGAAGTTCTACTTCTGAGGCTCAAAGTGGTATCTTTGGGGGAGGCAGGGAAGTAATGTCTCCTTTATTTCTACTACGATCTTTTCTCTAGCATATCTGCATTAAAACACACTTTTTACATGTATACCTTCTTATCCCCCTGGATTTTTTTTTTTTTGGGGGGGGGGTGGGGGTGGGGGGTGGTAACTGCAGTGTTACAAAGTAAAAATTAGGCCAGCCTGATGCAGCTGGTACAACAGCTCAGCTCACAGCCTTGGGGACAGGTGGTAAAGCAACACAGCCTTGGGAAGTGCAATCACCATGCTGGAGCACCTTGCTTGCTATGTCTGTTACCGCTAAAAAGCCAAACTCGCACAAGCAGAGATCACAGCCTCAGCATTATAAACTCTTGTATTCAAACAGTTGTTGGCACTTTCAGAAGAACACCCTTTTTCACAGTGTTTTCACACACAGAGTACCTCCATCCCGCAACCCACATATTTCACCACGCTGCAGACTCAGGGCATCTGGTCAGGCAGAAGGACCCCACTGCGCAACCCAGAGGCCAAGGCACATCCTTGCACCCGAGCTCCCACCCGTCCTGCCACAAGTGACACCCTGCTGCAGGGAGCCCCTGCCTGCAGGGCAGAGGGCAATTTGTGCCTCCTAGGTGCTCCAGCACGTAACTTGACATCTCGGTAGCTGAGCCATGAAAACGCGTTCCCTTCGGCCAGCTGTGCCGCAGAGGCTGCGGTCCCTGCCATGGTTTACCTTCGGGAGCAGGGAGGAGTCGACATCTCAGCCTCAAAGTGCTGCTCACTCCGAGGTACTGGAGCATAGTAGAGCTCTCAGGTTTACATTCAGATCCGTGTGTGAATCCAGCTAGTGATCCGTGTCAAAAATTAGAAGTTAAGCTGCCTTCTTCGTTTTTTCTAGTATGACCTGCCCACCTGTCGGAAAGCAAAGATGCTTTCACATGCTGCATCTCTGAGAGGACTTCTTCCATGAGGTTTCCACCACTGATGCAGACTTATCACATATGTTAGTAATATGTTGGCCACTTTTTCATCCTGCTAGACCAAAGACTTCATGTTCTCTCACATCAGAAGCATCCTCCAGTAAAATGTTTCAGGGACAAGGCACTGGGGAAGTGCAGCCTTACAGAGTTTGGTGCATGAATTAAGAATTAGTAAAGTATTTTCTGAAGCAGAAATAATGCAGAACTGCACCATTTTTGGCAAAAGCCACTTTAAGTAACTCCTTCTCCCTTATCAATTTAACAGCCCTATGGCAAGCCAACATTTAAGCTTCAGATCCAAACCACAGCTGTGTGTCATACAGTGACCAACCACATTTTAATAGTCACAGATCATACGGCCCAAAGACAGCATCCATTCAGATCCTCCCGAGTTTCAGAAACTCAGTACTTACATTCAGGCTACTGAAAACTTTCAAACTGTAAACACGAATCACAGCTTTCATCTGCTTTCATCCCTGCCCTACAGGGAGGGGAAGGGACAAGGAGGCACACTGCCAAGGGGCTACCTGCCCTCAACGCTCATGGCCACTAGAATCTTTTTTCCAGCACACATTTCTTCTCCCAACGCTCCCAGGTAGAACGCTCTTTGCAGGGCCAGGACTTCAAGACGTACGGCTGTTATCAGCAGAAGCCAGAAGGAGAGTGAAAAGTCATTCCTGTTTCTTCTTAACTGATTTAACAACTGCCTTAGCTCAGATTTTAGCAGGTGGGGTCTCTGAACAGCTCTTTAGTTAATGCAGCAGAAATCCCACCCAATCTCTCCCCAGTTTTCTTAATACTGGTTGTGTGGACTCTCCATTCACCTCTAAATCATTTATCCATTTAGCTTAGTTTTACTTAATTGTGATCATTAAAGTTAAAAGATTACTTTCTAAATGCTCTGCAACCACACAATAAATTTCTCTGACAACACACAGTTCAGAACTACTGCCCTTCATTAGGCACAGAATTCCCTAATATGCAATTGCAGTACCAGCCTGATGAGTTACACCGCAAAAAGATCTCAAAGCAAATCAAGAACCCAGGCTTCCCTAGAAAAGATAAGACATCTCTGTCCAGTCCCCAGCTAGGACAAGCAGCATGAAAACTAAACCAGGAGATTTTTAAGTCTGATATGGAAAAATGAATGTACAAATTAACTGAAATCCATGATTTAAAGTAATTAATAGTAATCTTTGACTCTCACTTAAGCTTTCGCTCCTATCAAAACAGAAAATCCAGACAAAAACATGACACCACTAGCGCTGGCCAGAGGGCATCAAATGTACCTTTGCATAAGCAGTGTTCTGCTCCTTACCTTCAGATTTTTGTCCTTGTATTGAGAGAAAAAGCATCCAGAAGGGACAGATTTCAGCTGCTAACTATGTATACCAATCACTCATCGCCTGCAGTTTAATAGCCACCGTATTTCCAGGTCAAGCAGCACAACCAGGCCCACATACACAGATAAAACGCCTTCCCTCCCGCCCTCCGAAGAGGTCCGCAGGCAGCGAGCGCGGCGCACGAGCAGGCACCCGAGCAGCGCGGGAAGCCCGGCACCGCTAGCCGGGGGGTCAGCAGCGACAACGGCCGCCCGGCCGGTCAGGAGCCCAGCAGAGAGGGCCGCTTCCAGGCACTGCGAAGTGCCCCGCTCCTCCGAGATGCCCGAGTGGCACACAACAGCAACAAGCCAAAGCGACACGTCACTAACACTTGCAATACACAAAACCTTAAAAAAAAAAAAAGTATTATCAGTGCATTTTACTTGCCTTACTCCAAAACTTAGCATTAAAAAAGAAAGAAAAAGAGAAGAAATTAAGGATTAAAAAGCAGCTAAACCACCTGATGCACAGCAGAGGAGCAGCTCTGCTCTGCCACCACCTGAATTTATGGGGTTTCCCGGGGCTTCCACGGCAGGTGAAGGAGGTTAACACCACAAGCACCTGTGAGTTAGAGGAGCCTACACGATCTCTGCTTATTTACATCTAAACTGCAACCGCTTTGCTCTGCAATGCCCAATGACACTCCAAGGTACAGAAGAATATTTGCGATACAGACCGACAAGTTCATTACAACCGTTAAGATCACAGCCGAGGGGACTTTTTGTTTAAGGTATCTTCAGCGTGAAGCGCTGAAGTTATTCCCCTGACACATCCAACAACGCAGAGAGAAAGCGACGCTCCGCCGAGGCGCAGCGCAGCGCTTTCTTTTCTCTAAGCCCCGCTCCTGGCTGCTCCGTGCCAAGGAGCTCCCCGCTCCACCGAGCGGGGCTGGGGGGCCAAGCAAACAAGAGCTCGGGCTGGGCGAACTTCCACCGGCTGACGGAGCCGCAAAGCGGAGCCTCCCCCGACCGCTCGGCTAGGAACAGCGCGGCAGGTTTTGCTCCTAGTTCTCCGCTTAAAGAGGAGGAAAGGGGAAAGAAGGAGACCGAGCAAGCGCCCGCCGCCCCCGGCTCGCCCCGGCGGCCGCGCGGGGCCCGCAGAAGGAGCGGCTCGGGCACTGACCTGGGCGAGTTCAGCCGGCAGCCGCGGGGGCGGCGAGACGCCCGCCGGAGCGGCCCCGCGCCCGCGGGGAGGCGGCGGCGGCGGCTGTCGCGGCTGCTCCCGCCGGCGCTGACGGGCAGCGGCAGCCGCGCCGGGGCCGCGGCCACGGCCACGCCCGGGGGCAGCGCCCGGCCGGCGGCGCGGCGCGGCGCAGCGCTGCGCTGCCTGCGGGGCCCCCCCCGCCCCGCACCGCCCCCGCCGCGCTGGCGAGACAAAGCGGCCAAACGGCCCCGAGCGAGGGGCCGCGCCGGCTGCGGGGCAGAGCGCCCTCGGCCGCGCCGAGGCCCCGCTCGCCTGCTCTTTGCGCGTCGCTGTGAGCGGCCGCGCAGATCGCTGCCCTTCCTCGCGCACTAGCACCGGAGAGACAGCATCTTCCACCACCGGCCCCTCCCGCGGAGGGCTCCCACGGAAACGGGGAGCCCCACGGCTCAGGCTACCCCGGCCTCATTCTTTAAAACCATTCACCTGCCCACAAACCTGTCTCACGTTTGGTGGGATTGTCTTGATAAAGTAGTCGTTAGCAAAATGAACACCAGCTGTTCCGTATCTTGCACCCAAAACCAGGGACCCCACGCCAGGGCATGACAGGTTTCCCCCCTCCTTTCATTGCAGTAAGTTGGGAGCACCCAGCTTTAACACCAACACCTCCACAGACAGCCCGGGCCAGGAACCTGCACAAAAGCGGTGGGAAGAGAGCATCTCCCACACCTCCTAGCTCCAGGAGCCGACCCCTCCTTCCGCCTCCTGCGAGAAACTCCCGGGGGAGCTGTATTGCTAAACACGGAAGGAGATCAGATCTCGCAACAAGGAGAAGGTGGATGTAAGCCAGCCTTAGCTGCACCTGAAGGCTTTTCCACTGTGGACACACCGCAGGGGTGGGAGCACCTGCTTTCATCTAGCGCAGGAACCACCGCCTGGCCCTTGGCGCGGGCCGAGAGGCGGGTAGCTGCCGCCCGCCGCCGGGCCGAGGCTGTGCCGCCGCTCTACGTGCCCAGCCGACCTCTCCTCTCTCGCGTGCTAGGCTCTGGCAGCAAACAAGCAATAAATAAATCCACTACTGCAAAAGCTGGTGGCTGAGCAATAGTAATTAGGGACTGAAGGCTACTGGAATCAAATGAGAGACAGCCCCGGAAAACAGGGATGGTCAAAGGCCACGAGACCAGCTAGAAAACAGGTAGATCGCAGTCGAGTGTTCTGTAGTTTTCACCTTGATGCAGCAAACATGGTCCCTTCACCCCGGTTTGGGATTCCCTGAAAATTCTAAAAAATGCTTCCAGTGTCAACCTAATTAACATGTTAATTAACATCAATCCTAGCTGATAGACACAAGAAGGTGGGATCTCCTATAGTGACACTGAAGACAGGAAGGAATGTTTCAGACCTATTTAATCCCAATTTCTGCTTTCCTATTACTGCCAAAAAAATGCCAGGGCTCCAGCTGAATGCTACAACTACGGCTTTGTGTTCTGGGGGCAGAGAACAGTGTAGAACTGTGCGACTGGACTCAGATCCTCAATTGCTTAAAAATAAATATTGTAAAGGCTCCTCTCTGGCTCGATAGAAGCAATGGTGGGCATTTCACAAAGTTTCAACTGAAGCAAAGTCTTTGCTTCACTGTGGCAGGGAAAAGCTCTCCGAGTCTATCTGAAGCACAGTAATTTAGAGGCAACTGATTGTGGCCCTTAATAAAATACTTAAAGACCAAAGTAAAGCAAGAGGAATGCGTCTCCTGTACCTGTACAGCACTCACCTCTCTCCCTCCTTCTCCTTGACCAGTATTTCTTTAGTTAACTACCTAAAATAGTTCAACTTCTGTTAAGGCCACTCTGGCATAGAAAAGTACCCTTCAGCTTAGGCACGCACATGGATAGCTGCCAGATCTTATACACTGTCAAAGAAAACATTATAAAGTCTATATCCATAGGGCACTGAAGTAGCTACTCTGGCATGCAAAACAACGAAACTGAAAACCTTCCTGGATGGACCTGCCAATTCTTACTCACATAAGGAGTCTCTCACGTTGTAAACCCCACGAGGCTGGCACTGCTGGATTTTGAAGTCCCACCTTCTGGAGTCAGGTTGTTAATTAAAAACTGAAACTTTGCTTTCAAAGATAGAACAGGTGTTTGTAGGCCTTCTGGTTGAAAAGTAAAATTTGAGAATGTGATGAGCCAAAAGCAAAAGAAAAAACAAAATTTTTTGTTAAAAAAGAGAAAATACATTTCAAATCTCCTTATTTCTTAGCCACGTGCAATATTTCAGAGGCCTTATGATTCTGAATGCTTGAATTTGGCAACCCTGAAGTGAAAGAATGGAACTAATCACATAAATAAGAGTTAGAGATTAGACCCCTAAGGTTATACTGAACTTCCAAATTCTGGCCACAAATAAATCTATCCATTAGTATCAGACTGCTGACTATACTCCAACATTTTTTCACTCCTTTTCCCCCCTCAACTGAACCTTATTTTCTTACTCTGACACATTTTTTCCAGCTGCAAAAACAGGAGGAAGAAATTCCTTCTCTTTGAGAAACTAAAAATTTATAAAAAGCAAGGGATTTAATTCTCTGGAATATGGAGTAGAATGGTATGTGGTCCAAACTCTCTATTTTCTCTCACTACTCTTAAAAATTCTCCATTACTAATGCTACACTATAGATTGATCTGCTCCCAGAGAGTAAAAATGAAAGGGATTGACTATATACAGGGTTAAAAGTAGAAAAATCTCCTCCAGTCTTAAGGAAAAAAAAAACAGTATTACATTTATAACAGAATGACAAGAGCAAGAAAAACAAATCAAATATAAAGCTTGTACTGTAGCCATAATTTCATACTGTAGTTATTGGAAAGGAAAACAAAGACATTGAAATGCATGAAAGAGCCAGTACTAGTCATTTTTCATTTCTTTGATTTGGTTTTAGGATTTTCCAGCTGATTTGTGACTTATTTCAAGCTGAACGTTACAATAACTTGCTCAGAAGACACTGGATTAGCTTAAGCCCTTCTGTTTCTTGTTCAGAAGGCAAACGTGGTTTGCCATTCTGTACTAGATTGATAGCTGTCTGGACCGTCAACTGATTTTTACAACAATTTTCCAGGTAATTACTATCTCCTCCAAACCAACCACCTGAGGTTGTTTCAGATCTCTGTGTTTGAAATTTTATTCCAGTGCAACCTTCTTGTATTTTAAATACTCACACATGAAAATAAAGTGCAAAGAAGAGCTAATGCAAACGAATATTTCTGGGTTAGAAATAGGGAAACAAGAGTTCTTTTCAGTCTTTAACTATAGCATCCTGAAAACACTGCTCCGCCAACAGCTAAATATACATTTTAGTTTAAGTCCCTAAAATGAGCTCAGACAGCATTCTGTAACCCTCTCCATCACCACAACCGTGGTTAAAAGTATTCTGTTTAGCCAGTAATTTGGTAGCTTAAAGAGGGAAGCATTCTTTTTACATTAAGAGTAAGCTCTGAAATTTATTTTAAACCAAAGCCTGTAATTAGAGTTGGTACTCGCTCTCAGGCTGCCCGTGGCCGCCTTCGGCCGCTCTGTTCTCAGCCACGCTGCCGACTTCGGTGAATTACTGCACGTTTGCGACAGAGCCACCGAGTGCAGAATTTGAACTATCAACAAGATGGCCTAAACTAGCAAAAGGCTCAGTAATTTAGCAAAGTCATCATAACCGAACATTCATTTTAGACTCCTTCAGCACAAATTCAGTTTATGGAGACTGCCAAAAGAGAACAGGAGAAAAAAAAATTTTTTGAAAGCTTGTTGAATTCTTCAGGCTCAAAGCTCAGGGGAAAAGGAAAATAACTGTTTGCTTGCTTGCTGGTTTTAAAGTTTCTGGAAATTGAAGCACAGGCAGTTCCGCCTGACCGTGAGCGGAAATTTCTTCACGAGAAGAAATTCAGCGAGAGTGACGGAGCACTGGCACAGGTTGCCCAGAGAGGTTGTGGAGTCTCCTTCTCTGGAGATCTTCAAGGCCCACCTGGATACAACCCTGTCTAACCTGCTCTAGGTGACCCTGCTGAGCAGGGAGGTTGGACTAGATGATCTCCAGAGGTCCCTGCCAACCTTACTGATTCTATGAGTCTGTGAAACACGTTTGCTGCTACATGTGGATCTGCAAGGGCAGAGGCTTATGAAGACCCACTGACTACTGGGCAATGCCTTGAAAGTAAAGATCTACCTCATTTGTACGTGTAAGGATCAAGGCCTAAAGTAAGAAAATCTTTTCATAAAGATTCATAAAATTGAGAGATATAGTGCAAAAAGGGTTTTGGGGATTTAAAATCCTTCTTCCTGAATATCCCATCCAGACTAGTGCAATAGTGTGCTTAGGAAATAAAAGGAAAAAGAATAAAAATTTTTTAAAAGCCGGTAGAATTAACTATGTTCTGCTGTATGAGCTGAGAAGCAAATAAACAGTAGAACATGAAAAATAAATCCTAACTTTAAAATGTAGCATGTTCTTCATGTTAATTATCAAGAAGTAAATACAACTACAAGGCTGTTCCAATTCTGTTAAACCTGGTATTACTCTCTAATGTTTTAATTCTTACATTTGAATGTTCCTGCTTTTTTAAAGACATACTTAGAATTACTTGCAGTTATATTCACTGATCTTGCAACAGTAAGAGACTCCATTGAAAGAACAACCTAGATGCCCCTTTACATAATAAGGTACACGCAGCAAGTAGAATCAAATTTGGATGTGTTTCTCCAGATGTGCTCTTAGCAGAGAACATAGTTTTACTACTAAAATCATGTAGAATTATGGAAAATTATTATGAAACCATGAATTTGTCATTCTAATTAAATTATTATAATCATTATAATTATAATTTAAGTCTGGCTCAATTTCAGGCTGAAAAGGTTAACAGTTGTGTAAATTATTCTTTCACACATCTTGGCAACCAAAATAAGAAAATCCTTGCCCTTGAGCCAGTTCCAAACCTCATTCAAAAAAAATTCTCACAAAAGAAGTCGAGACTCTCCAAGTCAAATAAAACTGTAAAAATTTCCAAGACATTTAGAGCAAATATGGTCATTGCTTTGCATTTATAATCATTAACACAAGCCAGTTGCTGTCCTACTGACAAACATTAGATGGCACTTTGGAATTTAGTAGTTACCATATAAAGTTGTAGAGCACATACTTAAGAAATGAAGTGTGAGACGTGAAAGTGAGGTACTTCTGCTGATAGAGAAACAGTGAGATATTCTGCAAAGGTGTGTGTCTTTGAGCTAACAGATGTATTTTCAACTTGCAAAGGTAGAGCTACAAAATAGTATGTAAATGAATTTCTAAAAAATTGCAGGAAAAAATAAAATAACTCTCACCTTACCAAAGACAGATGCTCAGTTTCTCAGTCACTAGGTTCCTTTTATTTATTTCTTTTATTTAAGTGATTTCCTTTGGGATCTACTTTTTAAGTCCATTTGCTAATAAATTTTCACACAAGCAGTTCTCACATAACCTAGCATATTTTGAGTGGATTTTGCTGCATGCCAACAGGTCTGAACCCCAAATAATTCTAAATAAGAGGAGCTTAGCATATTCCCTTATCAAATCTCCTCTGGAAAACACTTCATAGGTTCTGATCCTCTTCAGCTGTAGCTGAAATCAGTGCTAATATTTCCATTCACCTTTGTATCTATGTTTTTACCATCTCAGGCCTCACGTGAAGACTAAAGATTAATCATATGGGAGAAGCTGCTAATAAAAAATAGAAGAACCAGGAAATGTAAATTCTCATGGGAATTCTAGTGGCTTCCCTCTCTCAGGGGCTCTCGTAAGGGATATGCCATGATGCCTGTTGCACAAACCCTCTTCTTTTGTTAGCCTTGTGCTGTCACCTTCCCACTGCGAGGAAGGAAGCAGGTTCCATGATTCCTCTTGGAATTTGGCTAATCCCAGCAGAAAGGTGGACAGCAGGAGTTTCTTGAGCTCACAGTGGTGCAGTATGCTATACTGTCATTTTGGAAAGCCAAAAAGCTGTATTTGAAACACCTGCAGTAATTCCAAGAGAGCTACAGCACTGCCTGACTTCCTGTAAGGAGAAGGCTGGCTTAGCAACACTGGCTTCAGCAATCAGTACTTTGCCTCTGAGAAGCATCAGCTCCTTGCTCCTGGTTTCCACTGTTGCAGAGCTATCAGCAGAAGATCCTACTGTAAACCAACCTTGCTGCTTTCATGGAGATGGGACAGTGCCACGAAAGAGGAGGCAAAGGCTCCAACCTCAACTCACCAGGGACCATTCCTAACATACAAGGAGCCAGAGACCATGCCCCACGTATGGGGGACACTGTGTCTTCCTGAAAGGCAGCTGAATACCGGTTCCTGGTTCAGCTCCAGACTTTGCTGGGATTCACGGGCATAGCAAGTATCTCTCAGCTCATACTGAACTCTGATCTAAGAACTCAGACTCGTTCTCCCATGGAATCATATTCCCAACCCCCTGCCCAGAACTGCCCTTTCAATAGTTGCACATATGCTGTAGCTGAAACCTGACCCAGGTCATTCCTAGAAACTCGGTAAGACTACTCATACGTACCAAATTTACAGGAGCAGGCCGGGGCATAGCTAGCGCATGTGCAACTGCACTGCGATCTGTCGGCCAAAGGAACAGGAGCTGAATTACAAAGATAGGGGAGCCCAGCAGCTGGCTGGACAACAGGCATGATACGACTCCTCACACCATCTCTGGTCTTCACGTGCCTCTCATCCTCTGGCCTAACTGTACTGTACCCCCATCAAAATATACAATTCTGTGGTCTCAGCTGGTTTTATAAAAGAATTAGGACCACCCTGAGGAATTCTCTCACATTTTGCAACATGCACAGTAGTAGCAGAAATGGAACATGCCTGGATTAACTACCGATGAGCTTTTTCTTAGTATTTGGCATTGTAAGATGACATAGTCCTGTAGCACCAGGGAACTTCAGTGAACACACAGCATTGCTGTCTGTACCCAACCTTACCTGCGAGGAAAAAAGTTCTTTCCCATGCTGGCAGTCCCTTAATATGAGCACAAATATATGATATCACACCGAAAGAAATGCTCTACAGCCAAGAGGCAGTACAGACTATAACTAATTAAATAAAACTTCACAAACTTAGCAAGGTAGAATTGCATTCCAGATGAGATGGAGAGGAAAACATAGGAAGCTGATGACTCAGTACAGCTCAGAAATCATTTTTTGGTTCTTCTCTGCATACATTCAAATAGGTGCATGATATTAATGCACCTGCCTTCTTAATGTCACAGCACTGGGACTGGCCCCTATACTCTAACAGTCCACATTGTCTCAGTGTAGAGCAGAGAATCTCTAACAAGTGTAATGAAATACAGACAGAAGAGTTATTGCTGGCCAAAATGTAACTTAGAATGTTAGAATGATGAATTTGATGGTATTTTGGGGTTTGAGCTATGTTGGGGTTTTTTTCTTCCTTTTTTTTTTTTTTTTTTGTTTACTTCTTGCCATATATTCTGCTGCATTGCACTTTTCAGTTTGCCTTTTTCTTGAAACTGACCCTCAGTTCACAAAAATGTCGTTTTTGGCAGAAGTCAAAGGTACTTCAGATTAACATACAAAACTGAACAATATTGGTACTTAATTATGGCTACAAAAACCTCACTGAATACCTAAATAAATAAATAAGGAAAAATGCATTTGTTTATTTTTATCAGGTCTTATTTCTCTGGAACATGAGTTGCAATGTAAGTGATATAAATCTTAACCATGAAATCATCTTAACCATGAGCTTTGTTCCGTAAGTTGCTTTTGTTTGAACAGCTGGAATCACATTTGCACAGTGGAGAAAGAATGATTTTATTATTAACTTGGTTGATTACTTGACATTTCATGGTGGCCTTTTGGGGTATTATTTCTGAGTAACAGGTAGTTGTTTTTTTTGGGGGGGGGAAGAGGGGCAGGAGTGTTAAATGAAAAAAAAAACAGTTCGTGCTCTCTTTCTAGTCTCTTCATTCCCACTGACTCCTCTGCTTCTCTCTCAACTTTATTTTGTTAATACTTCAGCTAAATACAAAGTTACGGAGTATCTGCATCAAAACTATATATCAATTTATGAAAAACTAAGGTCACACACATATCTGTGCTGGAAAAACAAATGAAAAAAATCTTTTATCAGTTATAGAGGCAGGATACTAAAAAAGATGGAGAATTTTGGGCCTGTGTTTATTATCATTCTATTTAATGTCTGTATAATCAAAGCAGCAATATGAAAAGAATGATTGAAAAACCTCAGCACTTAGACTATTTAAATAGTTTTTTCCTGGCTTGTATTTAATACATTTTTTATTTTGTGTATTTCTTTAGTTTCGAAGCAACAGGTTTCGCACTGTTCTAACTCCCCCCACCCCCTTTCGGGATGTCGATCTATAAAGGAGAACAACGCGCTCATATGAGTTACAAGGTACAATTCTACCTAACTACACTAGTGATCACACCAATTATATTATTTAAAATTCAAATCTGGAGCGAAATGGTTAAGCTAATGCAAAACCACCGGAGAGCGGCCTTCAGTGAATCATTAATAAGCCTTTATAAACGGCGCAATCACAAGCCCTGTTTCAGAGAAATCCTTCTTTCAGTAAGTCACGTCTAAGGGACCAAACTATTGTGCGCTCTATTACCAAAGGCACAAACAGGCAGTTCAGTTTGGTTGCCAGCACCGTATTAATGCCACGTTAACCACTGCATTTGCACAAGCACGCAGGGCTGGCTTTGCCAGGTGACAAGCGCGAAGCTTCTGTAAGGACGGGGTGTAATAGCTGCATAAACATCAGATATTGTTAAGTTACATCCATCAGCATCGCATCATCCTGACTCTGCTTGATCTGAATACGAGAAGTTTCAGCCTATACAACACACACACACACACACACACTTTTATTACCAGAATCTCACATACCTCATTCTCACATGGTGTGAAAAAGCACAACACATTGACAGGATGAGATCTTTGAAGCTGCTGACCTTGCACGGAGCCGGAGATGCATCAGCGAAGCTGGCTGGACTGAAGTTTAAAGTTAAATGTGATCCAAAGTTTGTATTTTGCTTTCAGAAATTAAAGTAAGATACTTTAGCTAAGCTCTTAGGCAAAAAGAGCTGGTAACTTAAACTGATTTAATTTATGGTTGCAGAGCTAGGTCTTGGACACATGTTGTTGACTGACAAACCTTCCAGAAAGCATATTACAAAATCTATAGCTGTAGTTTGGTCTCTATTACTCCTCAGCAGTCTTTGTGCATTCTGCATATCAGGACTACAACAGAGTTACTTTCCTATGGGAAGTACTATTTGCTGTGTAAAAAGTATTCCGTGAAGTACAGCCGAATTTTAGAAAACTTGCAACAAGTCTACCAATTTAAAACCAGTAGGTTTTAAACAAAAATATCATTCTAAAAAGAAAAGGACACCAGGGTGAATTTATGCTGACAAGGTGTTTTCATACCAAGCTCTGTAAATATATGTATATGCACACACATAATGCTATATTCTATATGTCCGTTACATTATACTAACACATACGCAGACTCAGAATCTCGATTTCGGGTTTAAACTATTCCAGTGCCTCTTAAGCCACATGTACCAAATGACACAATATGATCCTTCTCTGCACCCGTAACTCCAAGCATAGCTGTGGTTTCTGTCATTAATACCAGGTAACGTTTGGCAGCTTACATACCTTTCCCACCTATGAGAAGGGGGATAGTATCTACCTTATGTACAGCAGTGAGAAACTCTTTTCAAACCTCCACAGGACACTGCAGGATCACCAGAGTCAAAGTACTTTCATATTGTATTTGTTGGCAAAATAGGGTTACTGAATGCAGTACTTCGGTTACGAAGCATTAACAGGAATGGAAATTGTCAGCGTGTACCAATGGGGAAGGAGTCCTCGAACGCAAACATTTCTGTTTAGCTCCTCAGCTGATGAGAGTTGACAAAGCTTCTTTAAAACCCATGGAGCCACGCCAATTTAAACCAACTCAGGATATGGCCTTGGAATTAATACGTTTCACATCTGATGTTTTAATAAAAGAAAAAAAAGAGAATATTATTTATTATTAAGAAGTTATGCTCTGAACAGTTAACTATTGAGTGATAATATTGCAGCTTTGTGCATTTGGAAGCCTGCTACAGTACATCCCCTGCTTACTTGCACTTTCGTATCTTCTCCCTGTCCAACTTTAGCTCCCATGGTGAGGAACAGCAGGCGGCTGATTTGGAAAGAAGTGAAATAGAACCAGGCAGATTAAACTAAATCCCTCACACATGAAGAGTATTAAGATTTATCAAGCTTGTAAAAAACATCATCACCAGAGACTAACCTTGTACAAGACACATGATAGGTGCTGCTCACTAGTGACTTTGAAGCTTACTGGACTATGCTTGCATTGGTAAAATGATAAAAAGGCAAAGTCTCACTCTGCTGCCAAGACTCCCACAGCTTGGGATATTAAAATGACAAAATACCACATTTTTTACATTCTTTTCTTTTACTGCAAAATTTAGGAAAGCAGACATAAGGACACGTTAACAGCCAGATCTGTTCTTTTTAGTACAGCTCGATTTTTACTTTCAGTAACAAGTAGCCATGGCCGGCCATGCTGCTCCACCACTCAGTGCCGGAGTTAGGGACGTAATCAGGAACATCATTAAAAACTGGAAGGGTTTTTAGAAGACTTTTATTAACCAGATAAATGCTCGATGATTAAAATGTCATTAAATGTTACATTTTCACAGTAGTGGAAAGGTTTTCAGTAAGTACCTAATGATCCGGAGGGTTCTTAGTTTGGAAAAGCACTTTGACTGCTTCAACAACCTGCAGAAGGTACGTATCTGCTAAAGCCCTTCCCCGCAGGGCGGACGGGGACGGTAGGCATTTTAAGCTGTGGCTTTGGCTCGCAGGGCTCCCGCTCCGCTGGCACGTCTGCCAAGAGCTCCAGGGGTCGTGGAACCACACCGCTTCGCGAGACAGCGCTTCCCGCCGCTGGTGCACACTCAGCACTGCACTCTAATCCAAGGCAGCCTTAGAGACCCTTGGAGGCTACATCTGATGCAAGTTATAGATATCCACTAATTCAACAGCATTAGCCACATGCAGCGTTTTCTCCCTCTTCACCAGAAGCAGGGCTAGCTGTCCATGTGGCACCAGCTCAGTACTGCCTATTGCAAGGAGGAGAGACGGGTAAAAAGCCTCAGCACCACCTGAAGCTTTGGCAGGCACTGCCTTCTACAAAGGGCTATGAAAACACAGATGCTTTGGCCACAACCTCAATAAAAAACTAGTATTAATGGGAGACATTTCAGCAACCTTTAGGACCGCATATTGTGAGGGCAGCATCTCCCAGAACCTCCTTTTCTGGGAAGAAAATTCCCATTAAAGAACAATCCCAAATATTTCCAATTGATATCTGAAAAAAAATTAAAGGTTTGTTTAGCTTGTTGACAGAACCAGTTTCTCACCTTAAAAATAACCCTAAGATGCTTTTAGAAAAGTCCCATGCATTTTCTTAATTTAAAATTACTAAACCTATGTACAGGTCTTTTGGCAACGCGAGTACATCCCTGATCTCATTTGCAGAACCGATATTTCTTGTTAGGGGCCAAAAGACAGTATTTTGCTACATGGTGCCATATACACTCCCACCGAACGTCAACAAGTGCATCAAAATTCACCTGGGTCACTCGGGTGATCTAAACTGACACTGAAAAGGCAAAAACCACTGTCTACTAATGAAACAAAGGAAGTGGCTAAATGTGTCACCTTGGACAAGGTAATATTGTTACAGAGTGAGCTTAAAGTTGGTATTTAAAAGAAAAAAAAAGTGTGGCTGGCAAAAAAATCCAGAATGAATTAGAATAATCTGCATAAGACCTTGATTTTGTCTTTTGAGGACTTCAGGAAACTACTACACTTCTGGCAGACTGCCTCTATCATCTCTCCCCCACCTTTTTTTTTTTTAAGGGCTTGATTTTATTTTCTAAGAAGAGAAGCCTGGGAGCATATATTACAGAGAAGTACTGAGAGCGACTCTGATAACAAGGCCCTGACTACACACACTTCACTGACAGATCTCTGAGCCAAATTCCACTCCAACAATCAAACAGAGAAAAGTGAAGCCTGGTTGCAGAGGTCATTAAAAATCGCATGGCATTCATAAAATGGAGTTAACCCTTGATTCTTGCCCAAATTCCAGGATAACTATAATACCTATGATCATCTATAGAGTTTCCAAATGAAAAGCTACTAATTGGGTAATTTTGTACTATTACTTACAACATTCGGTTGAATAGGGTGGTATGCAGAAATCAGTGAGGCCTTTCTGAAACAGCTTTTCAGAGATGGTTGCATTTAACTAGCGAGTTAGCAAACCCTACAGACAACAAAGTACAGACTGTCTTTTGCTTTGTGTACTCTCAACAATGAAATGCAATATATAATAGTTAAACTGTAATCATACATGCTGAGTAAGATTGAAGGTACAAATTTCATCCTTCATTTAAACACCATTAATTTCATTCTAGTAAGTCAGAGAGGAATTTGGCCCTCAGTACATTTTATGAAAATTCTCTGAAATAACCTTACACTAATTCTTCAGTGTGCATGTTTGCTAATCAACCATTTTACTTCATATACAAACTACCCTAAAAAGCTCAACATTAATTATTCACGAACTGAAGCCCTGTCTTTTCCCAAAGCAGCAATGAGCTGAACATACACAGATTCAGCCTGAGGTTGCTTACAGGGGATATTTTTCCACAAGTGTCATGCAGATCCCAGTACCTTAAACTCTTCTACTAAGTCTTCTAGGAAGTAGTTAGACCTTAAGCGGTAACACCGGAGAAAATTCACGCTTCATCAGTTTTGTGGCCAAGGTATTTTGTTGTGGGGCTGTTAGTCAGGCACTTTGCACAAATTCATTCAGAAAAGGTGAAGGTGAATTTGTCCTTTGCTATAAAAAATACATAAGCACATCTCCCCTCTCCTCAGCCCTGCTACTAATCAAGAGGATAAGGACCTACAGCTCCTACCAGCTAATGTCATACTTCCAGCCCAACCAGGGCAGGCTGGTCCTTTCACTGAAAACGGGTGCATGTGCAGTAACACGGCAGCGGTTAACAGAAGAGCTATGCTAACATACTATAACGTTAAGTCCACCCAAATATAGCCCAGTGCAGACAGAATTGTAAAATACTCCGGTATAACTGGGAACCAACTTTTAGAATCCCCACAGACTGGAAACAGACCTTCACAAATAGTACCGTTGCTTCTGCATGACTTACCTTGCATGTCAGACTAATTTGCTAGTTTAAGTAATTTAGAGATGCAAGTAGTTTATCATTATACATTTAAACAGTTAAAGAACATCATATTTCAGGCAAAACAATATCTGGAAATCCCAAGCTATCAAGAAGCCAACAAAGTTTATGTCATAAAAATAAGTCCATCATTTGAATATATACACAGGAAACAAATTATGAAGCCCTCCCTACACAAACAAGACTTTGCAGGAGAGAAAACCCTACTTTTCACACTGTTTTCTCTCTTCAGAGTTCAACTGATTTTTAATGGGAATATTGTTTCCTACAGAGATTATGATTTACCCTTGGTTTAAAATCACCAGAGCATCACTATACTTGTGGCAAGTGCAAAGGTGCAGATGAGGGTGTGAAGATCTCTCTTTATGGTTTAATACTCAAAGATGCATACATTTTTACAGACTATCCCATGAGCTAAGCAGAAGTGAGAGCAACATCTGAGCCAAGGCTGGGAAATCTGAGCTATTAAATTGATGAGTGAAACACACCAGCTCTGGGGCATTGGTGCCTCCCCCTGGACCACGGGCTACGGAATGAAATGCAATGACAAACAAGTTAGGAGATGCACCTGACTTTCTGGGATGGGAAATTCTGGAGGAGGGGAACTCTAGCAACAGGTAAGATGAGCAGGCTGTTACCTGCAGTACAAGCTGCTGCCAGGCGGTTGCCAGTGGCTGACCATTGCCAATGTTGCAAATGCTCATTCGGTCTGCTGGCTGATTGGCACGCTCAAGTTGCAAGGAGACATTGCGCCGCTCTTCCTCGAGTGCACGGGTAAGCCGCTCGAAACGAGCCTCTTGCTCCTTAACAGAGGCTAAAATGCTGGCAGCAGACCTGATATCATAGTCATCCATGATTGTTTTCAAATGCTCCTGCCTGTTAACTGACCAGGGCAAATGGAAAGGGTTAGGAAAAGGGGTGGAGAGGGCACAGGTCAGAGGTGAAGAATAAAAACGCACATTGTTAGTCACCCTGCTAAAGCACTGTTCGCTCTAGGAAGCAATCTCTACTGCTCTTTGAAAAGATTTCATTTCCATCCACTGATTTGATTTTAAATTAAAAGTAATTAAGCCAAGGCACCGCTGTTCAAAAAAAGAGCACACGCTCACCTTGGATAGAATTCCTTTGATCTTTTTTCTGAAATTGCTCTGTCTGACAAGGGGTTTTCATCCCTCTTGCAAAGCTAATTTCACTGTGCAAACGCTAATGTTGTTAAAAGAACTATACAAAAAAAAAAAAAAAGATATGAGGAACACAATCTTTCTCACTATAGACACCTGGAATTTTTGCCTTTTACAGGCTAAATGAGAAGTATAACATTTTTTAAGACAGAAATTTTATGGTACAAGAAAACAATTGTGTCCATTTTCTCCAAGTGAATGGAACCCACTAAATTTAGCAAGCAGTGGCTGAAAATAGTTTTCATTTTTAAGTTACAGGAACACACTACAATATGGAAAACACTTTTGAAGACAGACAGCGCAATTGCAGTTGAAATGTGTTTGATGATTTCAGCATGGCAGCCAATGAAACAGCCCTTCATGCAGCGCTTTGCTAATAATGTAAATGAAGAAAACCAAAACCAAAACCAAGTATCTTCCACAAAAAACAAACAGGACTGCTTGTGTCTCAAATTTAGAAAAAACCCCAAGAACTCAAAACCCAGCTATGTGGGATATATGTTCTCCCTTATGTTTTCTCCAGTTGATTATGAAGTATTCCATTTAAAACTCTATCAACAGCTTTATAGTGTGTGCAGGAAAACTCCCCACTGATTTCACAGATACAACACATTAACATCAGTTAAAGAGTTTTTGTAAACAATGTAGTATCAGTAACATGATACAAGCTTGAACAGCAGTTTCAACAGAATCCTTTCACTAAAGCTAAACTAGTAACTAATTTATTACTACCTACTAGCAAACTACTTACTGCATCTCTAAGCTGAGCTCACAGAAGGCAGTATTTAGAATTCAAGAAAAGTTCATATTCTGTGCTAAGAGTTATAGTAGTTAGAAATTGTCCCTCCGGTGCTTCCATAAAAGGGATAATATTAGATATCAAGTTGCATGTTTTTGCAGTTTTTTAGGAACTCTTAAGTAACCATGTAGTCTCTTCTGTCAAAATTGGCTGAAATCAGCCAACAGGCCCAAAAGCAATGACGGGGGGCAGAGGAAACAGACCCCAAAGCAATGATATATACCTTTATTTCGTAGGAGATCACCTGGCAAGTATTTCTGTTGCTTCACAGGTCATTGCTAACTCCAAGGGAGTTGCTTTTGAGAGGAATGGGGGTGATATGAAATCACACTGGATCCTGGACAAGGACTACTAAGTATCATTCTCATTATGTTTATATATAACAATGATTTGAGCCTTTCGTGTCTGCAGACCAGTAAGCATGAGTTATGATACAATATAAAGGCTTTTCTTATGCATGCATTGATTTAATTTCTATTGATATTCTGGAAGAAAAACAAAATCCACCAAAGGGTTTTCCAGATGTTGCGCTCCAGTCAGAATATAGACCAATCTGCTGCTTCAGAAATCTTCCACTCTGAACTTTGTTTTGCAATGCTAGATTTATTAATAGTGTACAAAACCTTCAGATACTATTTTAATTCCTGCCAAGGGGAATCACAGCTGTGTAGAAGGACATGCTGACTTTCGTGAAGTCCATATAATGTGGGACAGTGCCATGCAACTTGCCTGCTACATTGCAGCATGACTTAGCCCTGGCACAGCTATCAAAAAATGAGGCCAGACTTTCCAGACGTAAGCTGGCTCACACACAGCCAACTTGCATGTGCCTGCTTCAGTGCTCCCCTGCTTTGCACAGATGGAGACAGCTTGGTTTGCTGTCTTCCCTCTCAATAGCGGAGATGTGCTTACAGACTGCTTAGGAAGAGTCTGAATGAAGTGGGACTTCACAGACCCAGCCATTAGTCAGACTGTGGGAAAAGGACACTTAAGGGGTGGGAGGTTGCGTTTCTGAATATATATTTTTATTTAAGACAGCTATCTGGTCACTAGTTTTCACTGCTGTTATCCTAGAGCAGACAGAACAGCCTGACCTCAACGCAGATGCACATACGCCTCAGACAGGGGAAGCTCCAGGCTGAAGAAGACAGAGTCAGAATGGAGCAGCATCAATGAACCAAGAGAGGTTCCTTAGAAGTGCCGCAGAGCAGGAACTTTCCCAAGTCACTTCCTGCAGGGACTCATCTTTCTCAACCAACTATCTGTGGTGCCCTTGGAGGCCCAGCTACCTTAGCTAGGTCAGTTAGGTGACTGAATTAGTGGGAGTAAGAACCCAAGTGACCAAAGGTGCAGGTCACTGGAGCACTTTAACCCAGGCATAACTACTTCTCTTCATAAAAGATGAATGACTTACGGTGGAATCGCTTTCACTGTCACACAAAACGGAGAGGATTTCAGCTATCACTGCAAAGAAGTCTGATGTCTCTACTAAAGTTTGTGTTTGTTTTTTCTTTTTCAGCAGTTTACAAAGTACTGAATAATGTTTTTAGAGCTTCAAGTGGATTGTGCTTTCAAGGCATAATTTGGAGGTAGCTGAAGATGCCGAGTCCCTTTTCAGCCTAACATGGGGAAAAGCTTTGGCTTCCTCAGTTCCACCAAACCAGGAGAATATATCTGCATGTTCTCCCCAGCTGCCTCAAGATGCCAGTATAAGGAGCTGGCTGGACTCCACAGCCATCCCCTAGCTGGTCCTGGGTGGGGCACAAGGGGAAGGGATAACCCTGTGTTCTTTTTGCCCAGCTCCTTGTGCATCCACTCAGGACCAAGGGTCTTAATGCGGACAAAGAACCTGCACTGCCTGGAAAATATTAGACTGAAGAGGACTGCAGTCCTACATACAGAAAGAGAAAAAACATTCCTTTCTTCTAACTCTCTTAAATGCTAATGGCGCGGGGCACAACAGCAGCCAGTCTCACGGCCAGGTTCGGGTGCACAGATGACAAGGGGTCTGTAATGCTGTCCTTTAGCAGCGCCAGTCCCTCCTGCTGGCTCTAGGTAGCTCATCTGATAAGACAGAACTGCCTTTGTTTTCTCCAGCCCTCACTACACTAATCGCTCATTAAAAACGTTGCAGCTTAGTTGTCCTTTAGTTAATACTCCTCCAACTTAAATGTGGGCTATGAATTTGACCCTGATGGATTCATATCAGGTGAACCTTTGACAAAGATCCAACCCAGGATGAAATGCTTCTTTTGCAAGTTAACTGATCAGTAGACCTCTCTGGAAATCCTAATAAGTACTGGATTTGGCTAAAAGAATTTCCCTCAAGGAAAAAACAAAACAAAACAAAACAGAGTTTGAAAACTGACTTAGACCTCACAGAGGTAAGCAAGTGTACACACACCAGAAGGAAATCCAAGCACAGCACTTAAGTCCTCAGCAGAGGGTCAGAGCTGAGCTCTGAGAAGTTAGCACTGCAGAGCTAATCATGCATGCTCTAATAATTTACCGTGTTTCCTCATGCAGACTAGAGTTCATCTAAAACCAAATCCTACAAGTTAATCTAACCTCAGATTAAATTTAAGTTTAAGGCTTTAGAAAAAACTCCTATTTACAGAAAACAGAAATGAACCTTGCATGAGAATATGTAACTGTGCACCTCATTTGTTTGACCTGTGGGTTATTCAAGAAATTCCTCACCTGCAACTAATACAGCCCTCTCCAACATGGGACTGTGACAGGACATAGGCAGTCTCCATTGCCCTTTGGGAGCCCAAGTGGTTGGAGGCTTCTATGAGCTAACTTTAAAAAGTGACTCAATTAAGAATGTGGGAAGATGGTGATGGGATGTAAACTACAATAACTAAATTCAAAACAATGCATTCCCTTCGGAATAGACAATAAAAGTTTTCACTCTAAGGAAAATCATTACCAACAGCACCTGGAAAACTGAAAGTAACTCCTGTAATACATGATTCTGGAGCAGTAACAGATTTAATAATAAAAGCCACAGTTGATGATTGAGCTGATGTACAACTTTCATGTCACATTCTGAGAATGTGACAAAGATCTCATTCAGAAAATTCTAAATGAGGTATAAGCACTTGATGCCACACATGAGAGAACCTACAAAAACTAGGTTCTATAAATGGTACAAATCTCTAGAGAACTATAGAGACCTCCACGCAGGAAATAAAGTGTAAACCTCCTTACAGCCATAAATATTACGCTTCTTTTCCCTGTGCAAAGAAAAATATAGGCAGAAAATAAACTGTATAAATTTTCAGATATACAATTAGAGACCATAAAAATCCTGATTGCTGTGCAGAAAAGAGCAGCAGGACCAATAACTGCCTTTTAAGAATAATTGGACAAAGACAGACTTAAGCATTTCAAATGATTTATTAGCAGATAAATACCTGCATACTCTTGATTGCACTCCCAATTATTTACCCAGGATTTCAACAATTTACATTATCAGCAGTTCGGACTAGGGGAGTAAAAATCAACAACAACAAAAAAAAATAGTACTGACTCATAAGCTAGTTACTCAGGCTGCCACTTGTACTTTACCACCACTTGTAAATTAATTAAAATATATTGCAAAGCCTATAAATAAATGAAAATATTTGACCTATAGCAGCCAGGTAAAGATTATTCCTTAGGCTGTATTCCTTCTAAATACAGCAAACATTTGCCTGAAGAATGTCAATGGCTATGTGGACAGCAGCAAATCTAGTATTTCCTGGCTTTATCATTTTAAACACATTGTTACTGTGCTACATTACAGCTGGAGCAAAATAAGAGGATCCATTTTTTCTAACTGCTCACATGAGGAACTAATGCATCAAGTGCCCTCCTGTAAGTCAATACAGCTGAAGTGCTCAGTAGAGAAGAAAATCACCCCTGTGCAAAGAGTCAAAAAGGGGCCTATGCCTAATATCCCAGCTCATGCCTGAATTTGAAGGTTCTTAGAGACACTGACATGTTTTGTGTTATTTGGTCCCCTGAGAAATGGGATTTAGCTCTGCACACTAATTTTGCTACTCTAGGATGATAGTCAAGAATTCTCAAAGAGCCTCTCGGATAAACAGGGTCAAATTGCACAAGATTTGGGCAGGAAGCCTGAACAGTCACTGAAAATCTCAAATCTCAATGAGCAGCATTTGGAGGGAGTAGTGTCCACCAGTCAGCCCCAAACCTTCTCACAGAAGGGAGGAGAGGCGGCTCGCAGGGCACACAGGAGGTTTCTCAGGTGCAGGAGCCTGAGTACTGAGCGCAGCTGTCCCACTACTGCTCTCTCCGAACCCCATCCGAGTCTGATACATCCTGCTAACGTGGAGGAGTGCTACGAAGAACAGGAAGTTCATACATACAGCAGATCAGAAGCTGCACAAGCAAACGTGAAAGAAAGCCTGCGAGCGTGCATGGCAACAGCAGCTATGTGATTCTACAGGGAGGAAAACCATCAAAATAAGAGCAAAACTAGAGGTTAACTAATCCATGGAATTGAAGCATAACGCATGGTAATCATATTGTCACCCTCAAGTGCCACAATAGATGAGCAGCATTAAATGACTGTTATCCCCCATGCAGTATCAGAAAGCATGCAGAGAAAACCAGGCAATACACACCTAGTGGGTTTGGGGGGTCTGAACGTTAAAGATGTCGTGACATCACCCACTAAAACTAGAAAAGTCGAGACAGAGCAGGAGAGCAGCCTCGAGCAGAACCAGCTATAAGACAGAGGAAAGAGAAGAAAGTTAGTTAAGAAGGCATTACAGGCACTTTTGTGCACAGTCATTTCCCAAATTCTTCTTCCTACGTTATATAAATTATTTATTATACTGTTTCTCACCTGATCTGTAAGAAAAAATAAGCATACAATATTCAGAGAAGCCAAACTTTGAGGAGACAACTAAGGAAAACCCCACTGGTTAATCTGATTTGTTATCAGCAATCAATACTTGCATGTTCCTGGGAGAGTTACTGGTTTACTGTTAACCTCTTAATTTGGGGAAAACTCTGGACTGAAGAGAGGATTTTGAACATTACAAAACCAGATACTGTGGCCAAAGATTATAAAATACAGATACCTAACATAAGCTTCTTGAGAAATAATTACGTCAGCACCTAACTTCAGGCCTTGTTTGACATATGAGTCCCCAAATGGCTCAAGATTGTCTCACCGATATTTATTAGCAAGGTTAGATTCATTTCTAAAACAAGCATTCTGTACAATAGTTTACAGCCACTCTGTTTCTCTGCTTGCCTATAATCTAATGCTATAGGAAACATTAAGTTGGTTTTTAGATATAAGGTCTTGCTTGTAGCTTGGTAAATCTCAGATCTGTTTTTTTCATAAAATTTTGCCTGTAGAGATATTTAGCACCAAAACTTTTCTGGGTAAGGGGCCGCACATTTAGTACCTGTTTTTGCTGGAGGCTGTACAGAACAGAATCCATTTCACTCAAACCATGGTTCTGTGAAACAGTATATCCAGTTTTAAGCCCACCACCACATCACAAATGCTGCAACCACACGGCACAAAGTGCAGAGCCAGTACAAACTCACTTTGCTGGTTCAAATGTGTTAGAACATTTTTAAAGAGTAATTTTGCCCCAGAAGATTTTATGCTTAATCAGGTACTGTCTGCCTTCTTGAAGCCAGCATAAACACAATTTTTCGTGTTTCAGCCAAATTACCAGAAACATAATCCTTTCTTTGCATGGATCTAATCTCAAAGAGCATGGAACTACTATGTCAAATACCTAGTTTTCCTTAAACTAACAGAAATAAACTCAGGGCTCAGATCTCACTAGATATAACAAAACTGTGCAAAGGTAAATCCAAAGATTAAATTTAGCAGAGGGGGGGACACAGAGAGAGAGCATGAGCAAGACAGAAATGCTAGATTTGGAACAAACAACCAGAGGGAATAAATTAAGAACAATTCAGTTTCTACAGACAATTAAGAGCAACATTTTGGAAACCCAAATATGCATTGCATGTTACAAGTTCCGAACGAGACGCTTCTCAGACCTTATGGAGGGATCTATCCAGAGTCCAGCTCCTCTCGGTGTCGCTGCTCTGGCTGGCTAAGTTTTAACTTGACCCTTACATTGCAAACGTCACCAGTGACTAGCAATGAGGAATTCACAAAGAAAGCTATTTCAATATAGTTCTCTCGCAGGCACAGACAGACATGCTGTGTTGGTGTCAAAAGAAACAAAAAAAGCTGGTTAGGGCTTTTTTGTTCCTTTGGACAGAAGCAGTCTGTGAAACAAGGTTTCAACTACGAAAGGACCAAGGGCAGAGGAAATGCTAACAGGAAAACTCCTCCAGAAGGAACTTTGGATCTTTAAGGATACATCCATGAACCCTGCGGCTCACCACTTCTAGTACTGAGAAAAAAAGTCAATGTAGAATATTTGAGATTTTACATGAGTAGGAATTTAATGCAATCAGTAGCGGGAATAGCATTATACCAGAAAAATACACTACAATCTGGTTTTGGCAACACCAGCAAAAAGGATCAGGACACATATATATCTTAGTAGGCATAATACAGTTCCAGCATCTTACTCACTACAGAATTGGCTCGGGTCAGGAACAATTTAATATCTCAGATCTGACTATAATGATTCCCAGCCAGCATAAAAGAATTAATACTCTAATTAGCCTCTTAATTAAAAACATTGAAATTACATTGTATTAACTTATAAAAGATATAATTCCCAGCAAAACAGAGAGAGTATGACTCAGATAATCATTTTTTAAAACATGTTCTTAGAGAAAGTAGCTGTCTGGTAATTAGAGCAAGGGATAGGGAAATGGGATTCCTGGGAAATGGGATTTTGGGGGCAATTTTGTTTACACAATCTCTGCTATAAATATATATTCTGGAAAGCCTTGGCAAGTCACCTAACCTTATGGTTTTGCCCAAGTTTAGTAGTCCATGTGTTAGGTATTCATATGTGTAAAGGAACTCAACATCCTTGATCGAAGGAGGGTCTAGGTAATCTTTCTCCTCGTTATACTAAGAACATGTCTTGCTTCATGTCTATACTCAGAATCTAACATACGAAAACCAATATTCCGAACCAATCAAGTACTCCTAGTATAGATACAATTTCACTGGCAAAGCTGCATTCTGTATCACTATAATGAGGCCAACTTTAACATGCCCGAAAAAAGCAAATTCCACAGCAACAGGTGTATTAACAACCTTGAGTCCCATTTTCAGCAGAAACCTGTAGTGCAGATATTACTATATTCCATCCTTCTAAACACAGAATTTTCTTCTATCTAATACAGTCTTTCATGGATTCTCCAGTGTCTGTTTAAATGACACCAGTCATGGTCTTTCCATGTCTTCCCTTAGGAACTGATTCTCCATTTTAGCAGAGTTCGCTTCCAGGATTTTTGCTGTTTAACTTCCATGCAGTGTTGTCAGGACTTGGTGACACTGTACTTACACAGCTTTAATTATACTGTAGCTCAATTTCCCTAATACAATACATTTCCATTGCTATAGCTTACTCCCCCCCAAAAAAGGAAAATTAATTATAGTAAGACAGAACACCTTTATAACAAGTGCACACATATAATAGCACAACTAATTCAGGAAAGCTTTAAACATCAAGTTGAACTATTTTTACTTGGGTAATTTAAAAGTCTGTTTTAGCCTAGGTTTAGTTTTACCTAATGTAACAATTTCCATTTCTTTTCGAAATTTATTGTTTATAGACCAGAACAGCGTAACACCACCTCTCTGAAGCAGAGCTCTTGTTTTTCAGGACTAACAACTTGTCTACACTGAATAAGCTGAAATCTTAAATCACAGGGCACTTGTAATGCCACACGTCCTGCAAAGATCGGTGTTTGTGTTAATTAAGCATAAAATAGCATGGCAAAGTGTCATCATGTTACCTCACACTTACTAAGTGTCCACACTAAGGTTTAATGAGGTATGTGAGGGACTATAAATTCACACTGTGCGCTGCAAGTTCTATGTGTAAACAAATCCTCCATTTATATTTTCAAATGAGTATCTAGGTGGAATAGTTTTAAGAAAAATCTCATACACGTGAAAAGACTGAACAATACAGAGATGGCAAAATTCTGACTTTAGTACAAGTCTGCAGAATTTGGTACAATAACAAGAGATTTTCAACTGCTACATTCATGTCAGTGAATGTTAGTTCTGTCAATTCAGCCATGACAACTGAAATATTAACGTCATTAATTATTTCATTCCCAACCTAGGAAATCTGTAATTTGCATAAATTCATTATTCTTTATCTACTTTAGTGCTGCTAGAGAGTAGCATTTGGGAGAGAGCACTTTTCTCCCCCCGCAAATCAAGAAGCCAAGTCTGAAGTGTCCAGCTGAGCTGAATGGTGTGCACAAATCTTACGGAGAGAAAAACAGAAAAATTCAGAACATTTTGATATGTTCAGTAGCAGATTTCAGTAATTCCTTCTATGTAATATTGTGCATTCACGCACATGCCATTATTTACAGAGCCCTGGATGCTTTGATATTTTTCTATACCTTTTTTGGTTTTACTATAAAATTAAAATGCAATCTATTCGGACAATATTCATATATGCTATCATTTTTACTTGGAAGTTAAAGCTAGAATGAACATGATAATATTTTGCTATCTCTTTTGGAATATGAATTTTGCATATTTGAGCATTTGCTGCTTCTCAAACCTCTGACACCTTTCCTTTCTGCCTTGGATCTTTCCAAATGTGATTGCTTGATTAGTTCATGGGCCAATCCCTTTAATGCCCCAGAACACATGCCATTGCATCCTAAAGCTGCTGCATGCCATTGATTTTTGAAGTCTCCCCCACTGAAATCAATAAGGAGCTCTACTTAAAAATGGATTGCACTTTACAGTCTCTTGCTGATTCATATATATTCAGGTTTCCAAGTATTCTCACAGCTGCTTTTAGCAGCAGCTATACGTACCAAGTCCTCTTCGCTTCCTCTGACCCCTATTTGATTCTCGCTGACATCAATAGAAGGTTTAACCACTGTGCTTCCACTGTGAGCACAAACAGACAATCTGCAGCTATTCAGGCAAACTTGTAAATAGCATAAAACGGTTATGGTGGAATTTTCTTAGAATATTATCTTCCAAATAACTAGAAAACAATCTCAAACAGTGGCAGTTATAGGAACGCTAGACAGTATCAGGCATTAAATTAACTATGCATGCAGTACATACAGTCTATATACATAGCACTATATCGATGGACTGGCTCTGATCTCACTGTCAACAAAAATTCTTCTTTACTGTAGGGGCTACCCTTGCAAACAGTGCCACCCAAAATCAATAGGTCTATTCTTAGAACAAGGTTGTTTCAATGAGAAAGAGAGACAAATCAACAGCTAAAGCACCATAGTTTGTATCTTCCCTCTGCAGGTCTTTCCAGTATTTTAGCACTTGGCTTCATTAATATAAAATCCAATCTGGCCATAAATAACCCTATCACATGACCAGACTGTGATAATATTAAAGAATTGCTTCCACAGAATAATTAAAGGATTTCTCTGAACAATATATTAGTACCTTATTTTTCTTGGCCTCTAGAGGGTTTGAGTTTTGGTAAAAGGGCCTCTACTAAAAGAGAAAGGCATTGCAATCTGAAGCTGCCTATATGCAGTGAACTACAGCTGAGAACGATCATATGCTGAACATTAAATCTCTACTTTGAATAATGGAGGTGTAAGAGAGTCACTGGGTCGGCAGCAATTTCCATAGCCAGACCAGTTTCTCCTTGACAAAACGAAACAACCGAAACATCACGGCAGGGCTGGAAAAGCCTTGTAGATGGTCATAATCATCCTTTCACAAAAGATATTATTGTGGTATCTTCTAACAGTGATAAAATGAACAACTAAATGGCAAGCAACAAATGTCAGGGAAGTTACTCAGTTAAGCAGGACAACAGCCTGCTTCATCTATTACAAACACTACAAGAAATGTGATAACAGACAGCGTATTTAAACCAACAGACATTAGTTAGAAAATGGTTAGTTCACTACACGGTGAAGGGAGAAAAATCCAGCTGCGACCCCACAGAATGAGGAGTGTTCAAGCTCGGCAACAGATGTGTCGAACGACTTATCCCCGCCACGAGGAGTTAATTGATGCTATAAATAGTACTGTGCAAGCACAACAGGAAAACTGCTTAATTCTCATATCCAAAGCACATAGGCTAGCTTTGCTTATCAGTAAAACTATTTTCATTTAAAGGAGTGAGCTTGTATGTTTTACATGTAGATCAACACAGATAATTTGATTTCAGGTATCTGAGAGATTTCTTTCCTTCGACATTTCAGAAAAGCAGGGCTGCACGTTGCTAAATGAGATCTGTAGATTACAGTAGAAGAAAGGCTAATAAAACTGCATAGCTACATTCCTGGGTAACAACGGATGTTTTGCAATTCTAGGGCTCCAACCTCAGGGTTTATGAGAGCATCTCTCATAATGCTTTGGGGATTAATGCAAATAAATGCATCAAAAGGGAACACATTTTTTAACCCATCTGAATCAAACAATTAATATCTCCCTTAGCATTTCACTCCAATAAACAAATTGGAACTGCAGGAAAATCGCAGTTCCAGAGGGCTCAGAACAAGCATCTTGCTGGTGGTTTTCTTACAGCTTACAAGAGAGGGGAAAAAAATCCTTCTCCTGTTTTTCTGAACATTCATCTTGCTTAACTCTTTCCCACTCATATGAAGCGGGTTGTGTGGCTTCTCTGTTGCCCCACCATGTACTGGAAACATTAGTATAAACAGGAAAGGAAAAAGTCAGTATTCATATTTAATTCTTGAAGCTATTAAATCAAGCAAATTTTATTATCTGCTTAACCAATCCTACTGCATTACTCTCCCTTATTTCAGCCTCTCTCATTGAAAACAGAGCCAGATTTAGACCTCATATTGCTTTAAACCAGGAATAATATCAATGAAGAGGAGATTAAAGCAATACTAAAAAAGAGAAGGAACAGAATGAGGACCACTAGCTTTAATTCTCTCCAGTAACATCTGTCTCATTCTAAATCAACTTCTTCCTCAGGCTAAATTTGGAAGCCCAAGGCACTAAGTTACACTACACAGACCAAAACTATATATTTGCTTTCTTCAATTTTATATGTAGATTTAAAGATGGGATAGACAGACTCTCCAGTATTTCAGCGTCTATAAATTTAAAATGCAATCCAAGTTCATTCTACCCTTGTAACTTTAGGATGCGATCCAAGTTTGTCCTGATTAACACTACAACTTTTTAGTCTTACAAGACAAACATGCATGTGAGAACTAATAATTAATATCTGAGCAAAATAAAAATCCTAAGCTCATCTGATGTCTTGAATAATCATCTGGTTCATGCATAAACAATGTAAAGGCAGGAAAAACAGATACATTTGAATTGATAGTCCCAAAGAGACCCATCATTTCATATGATGAATTTTGGTACATAAACACCTCTAAGGTTGCCAACAGACCGATCTCTGTTATGTATTGCAAAAATGTCCTGCTCCAGAGCATAACTGCCTGTCTGAGGGGCAGAAACAATGTCACAAGTCCTGCTAATTAACTTCTGTGCTCTCAGGTGCAAGACACTTGCATTTTCAGAGCAGAAATCTTTGTAACTAGTAAGCATTGAAGTTCTGTCAGCCAAGCGTATTGGCTTCTTCGGGGTTATACTGACAGCCAAACTGCGCCTTCAGAGAACAATGTTCAGCACATGTCTCGTCCATATCACTGCGTAAATCAAGAAACCATAGTAACGCCATTGATTAGTCCAAACTCAAAACGTGCTTTATTTATTTAGACCTTTCACTTGCATGAAACAGAAATAGAGTGCAGTGCCTAGTCTGCGAAGTGTTGCCTTCATCTATTTATCAAAACTAACTTTTAATACATCACTGAAAATAGTGATTTTCACAGTTAAGACTGATACGTTCATTTTAAGACCTTTTTATTCATTTGCTTTTAAGTCCACCAAAGTTTAAACATTCGGGCTGACGTTTTCCATGACAGGTCTTTCCTTCAGGCCAAATTTCTCTTTCAAGAATATTTCAGCTAGAATAATTCAACTGTTTCTCATATCAGCATCAGGGAATTTTTTGTGCAAGTTTCTCCAATTAGTTGCCGAGAAGACACAGCTAAGCAGCCAGTCAGCAACCGCACAGTTACCAGCCCCGCGCCGGGATACGGTGTCTCCCTCCTGCTTTGTATGCAGTGTATGCTGCCTGGCAGGCACATGAGCCTCAGCAAGGATCCGATACAACTGAATCCTGACCTGAGACTGATCTTGACCTAAAATGATTCTGACCTCAGTAAAAATCAGGTAAAGTATTGGATTTGGGGAGGCTACCAGTTGCCTTTTGGAAAGGTCGTTTTTTTTGCACAGAACCATAGTTAGACACTGACCTCATCCCTTCAGAGGCTATCCTACTTTGGTATCTCACTTGTCCTTTGATTCAGTGTCAATACTTTTTCATAGCCTTCTCTGGAGATCTTCAAGGCCCGCCTGGATGCAACCCTGTCTAACATGCTCTAGGTGACCCTGCTGAGCAGAGAGGTTGGACTAGATGATCTCCAGAGGTCCCTGCCAACCTTACTAATTCTATGATTCTATGTTATCATCAATAATAGGTGTCCTTTCCAGGAATGTACTCATCAGTATTGCCTATAGTTATTTGGAAGCGGAAATATTTCTTCCAGATCACTGAAATCTGCCTCAAGAACCAACTTCCTATTCAGACCACGGTTATTTCAATAACCATTCTGTCCATGACTCTGCTGAGGAGTGGGGGAAAATAATAATAATAAAAAAGATTCTGCGTTAAGTGTCTAGCTACTTCAAATGTTTAAAATAAATTCCCTCCATTATATCAAAACCTATTACTGCTAAAACAGGAATGTCTTTCAGCTATAAAAAAACGACCTCTTTTAACTCATTCAATTATATTTATATAAGTAACAGATAAGCAACAAATGAAATGCAGACACTAAGCACGAGGTAAACTCTGTTAAGAATCCTTCCCACATAAAGCTTGAAAACATTATATGAGCTATATACACCTTCAGTTCTGACATATATAAGAGGGACAATATTTTACCCCCAAAATAATCAAATGAGAATGGAAAAAACTTTAAAAAGGTCAGTAACATGACACTTGAAATTCAGAGATTATTTTTAGAAAAATGCTTGGCTGAAGCTATAATCCACCTACACTGAGAGAAAGAAAGCAGTACATAGAAAGCAGTAATTTTTCAGGAAAACAAACAACAGAGAGAGCTTTAATACTCAAATCCATTATTTAACATCAAGTCCCCAGAGTTAATCCAAAGGCACACCGAGCTACTGAGGTGAATTCACAGCAGCTGAGAATGCTGGTGGTCGTGCTCTAAGCAAGCTGGTGGGAAGAGGACCGGCCCTTTGATCAAGACGGGCTTAGACATCATTGGCACGGAAGGAACAGGGAGGGGAAGGGCACATCACCGCGCGTATGACCCTCGCTGCAGAGAGATCCAGCGATACGAACGTGGCGGCAGGAAGAAGTCAGACTGCAGGGCACATTTCCTGCTCTGGCAGGGGGAGCATTAAAATGAATGAGGATTTCCAGGGTAGAAGGAGATGGCAGGCATGGAAACAGAGATGTTTTAAATGAACAGACAAAACTGTTCTTACCTAGCACTTGAATTTCAATATCACCTCGGGTCTCAACACAGTATGGCATTACAGAGGTCTGTGTCTTAGTTCCACAGTTTTAGTATTTATCATGGGTATTCTCTTCTTTCTGTTCTTCTCACCCTACCACTATTTCAAAAACAGTTTCAACAGGCCTTTAACAGGATGCAGACTGATGAATTTGTGAGAGGCGCAAAGATAATTTAAAATAATAAAATGGCAACGAGTTAAAAACATAATAATGACAAAGCAGCAAACTGCTCTAGAGGAACAGAGTATGTAAGCAACTGCAGAAATACAATACCTTTTATAGCGTTCCTTTCTCGTAGCTGCTTTAAGATAGAAATTCTCCCCCGGGTTGATGATAACTCTGTCAGAGAAACAAGCAAACATGATAAAAAATACATTTTAATTCCATGTACTGGGAGGATGGGAGTATGTGTACATAACTGATAAAATTTATATAATACAGTGGAAATCCATCAGTTGCAGCTGTCCTTGATTCCCCTTCCCATCCTGAGTCATGCTGGTGCACAAGATGATGTTACTTCAGACATCTCTCCCACCATCACCTGAGACCCTAAGAAAATCCTTTAGAACTTCAATATAGAAAATAAACGGCTGTTCCAGTCCTCTTGGTTCCTGTCCAAGTGCTACCCAGGAGTGCACATGGCAAACACTTGCATACTTAGAACTTCGATTCAAAACATACTTAATTTCCCATTGAATCATAATTTAAAATGCAAAGATGTTTCCTTCATAACTACATACCACAGTATTTTCAGTCATCCAGGTGTAAATACTATATAGTGAATCTAAAAATTTCAACTGTGGCTATATAAATATACTTCATACAGTTTGACATTTTTTCATCCAACAGCAGAAAATAAGGGCAATTAGGACAGCAAGAAATTCACCTTTGAAATTCATCAGTAAGAACTCAACATTTTTCAACATCTCATTTTTGTTTGAGCTTCTGGTAGTATTCCCATCAGAGGTATTTTTTTTCCGAGAAATTTCTCATATATAATCAGATTATCAGATAATAAACAGGATGTTTATGTCTCAGATTTCCAGTCTCCTTCCCTGCTTCTGAGACCAAAACCATTCTGCGTAGATGATTCCTGCACATCATCCTTGCTTCGGTTTCACTCTGTCTAAAGTTTACCCATAAAAACGGACACTGTCACTTCACTTCTACTTCCAGCCTGCAATATGGCTTCATCATTACACCTTTTCCTCTGCTCCTTCTTTGGCTGGAACATGCAGTAAGGCCAAGTAGATGTTTTTGTTTTCTATATTTGAAAACACTTCAGTGCATCACACTTGCTGTAACTAAATAGATGCTAAAACAAAATTATGTATTTCTGATGTAAAATGGGTTTCTTTGAATCCTAATTTCTTTTAACTTTTGGCTCGTAACATGAACATGGCCACTTCCTCCAAGCAGGTTGACTTTTTGTATTTTATTAAAATAGTCTCCATTTTAACGCAAGAAAATAATTTATGATTTATGTTTAATGTCATGTGGTGCGGTCAATAACTACTGAAATAGTACTTTGCTTAATTTATTCTTCCTCCTTTCCTATCTGTATTTTTTTCTTTTAGTAGTTCAAGGTTAGGAGGACAAGCAGCCTAAGGCATCTGCCTGGAGTTGGGACATGCTGGTTAAGTCCCAGGTCCATTACCGCCTTCATATACAGCTGTGGGCTATTTAACCTTTTTGTTCCATCTATTGTGGGAAGAGACTGCATTTTCCCACCTCACAACATCTCATAACAGTAATATAAAAAAGATCACCCTACTCAAATCACCTTTAGCACTGCACTACTTACATACTGCAAGTATCCTGATAGCATTTAATCCAAAATATAAATAATAATAATAATGATATAGTAATAAGGAATACAGTAGGAACAGCTATATCTGAAATAAGTATTCCTACTCTGTTGCGTGGTCCCCTTCTTCCCAGTTCTTCTTTGTGAGATTTACCAGACAGGAGTCTTAAGAATTTAAAGAAATATTTAATGGCTATATATTTGCCACTAAAGACATATATAATCTCAAATACTTGGCTGAAAAAGATGTGCAGCAATCAAACTCTCTCTTTTGCTAGGATCCTCTCAAAAGTCTGCATAATTTCCACTTGCAGTGAGACTGAACTCTCTGATGTTAGAATCAGTCCTGAGAGACCTGTGATTAGCTTTCATTCCTTCTTCATGCTACTTTATTTTATGCTCTCCATAATGTAGTGCTTTGAGCTCCTCTTAGTCTACAGAGCATCACTTTAGCTTTATAACAGGTTGACCTAACATGGTAGTAAAAGCAAATTTAGGACCAGATTCTGAGAATGTTCTTTTTTAACCTTGAAGCAAAGGGTCAACAATAGTGTGTAACTGTATGGTAGAAAATAAAGTGACTTGCTGAACATGGATCACTCTGCTATGATACAATCTACCCATATCTGAATTTTAGACGCTTTGGGGTTAAGGCAATAATTTGCAAATAATAATAAAAAGAATTAAAAAGCCAATAAAGACCTAATATTTCCCCCCAAGTTGGTCATTAAATTTTTATTTTCGTATGGAATACACAAGTCTGCTTATAGGAAAACTTAGCTGAATCTTCTAAATTCCATTTACAGACAGACAAAGTTCAATACAACTATTCTCCATTCTTTTCCACTAATTCCAAACTGAGTGATCAGATTCTGAAAAGAAGAAGAGGCCTGAAATGGCTGAAGTAGGAACATGGGGTATGTTCAAAATCAAAAGTTTCATGAACTTTTCAAGTTCAAGTTCCAGCTTTGCTGCTAACTCTAGAATGAGGAAGATATAAAATAAAAAAAAAAAAAAGAAAGAAAAGAAAAGAAAAGAAAAAGAAAAGGAAAAAAAAACATCTATCTATCTGTCTATCTTGGCAGAAGTGAGCTGAGAGCTTGAACCCAAAATTCTGGACAGCCTAGAGCTTGTTGAAGCTCACGGCTAAATCTCAAAGTCCCATTCTCAGCCCTTGGCTCCTCTGCATTTAATAACATGATCTGTACCAACGGGAGAGGGGTGAAAAGAGAGAAAAAGAAATTACCATGTGCTTGGAGCACATGACATTTAATAAAACACAATCTGTACTTCATTATAAAAATGCTGCTCTATTTCAGTGATATACTTTTATCGCAGATTTTAATCAAGTATCTCACCGCTCTCAGATGAGAAAGGTGGAGAAAAATCTGTAATGCCTTTTCTAATTGCTTGTTCTCTCTCATTTGTATCTAATTACCCTAGTCACATTGTTAAGAGATTGAGCATTTTTACATTCACTCACCACCAACTATTGCATTAAAAGAAAGAAATTAGATAATTAATCTCTAGTTCTAAGAATTCATTCAAATAAATACCTTCAGAAGAAAGAAGCTACCACAACATCAAGACACTGACACTGCAATATACATGAGAAAATAAAGCATCAACAAACACCTTGCCACATTCAGTGACTTCTACAGTTGCATCCCAGCCATCACTCGGTTCCTTTCCTACGCCAGTTAACATAATTAGTTATTAAAACTTCCTTCTAACATGGTGAGAATGTGAGTAGCTTACTGGAGTATAAGAAAGCTTAGGGCCAAATTTCAATGCTGCACCATCACAAATGTACACAACAGTGACAGGCAGCATTTCTACACAAACAGCAGGATGGAAAGTACCATAAAATCGGACCTAACACCCCTTCGGGCTTATTTTGCATCATCTCCTAAGCCTAGACTCTGCTTCTTATATTCTCTGTCATACTCTCTTGGATCCTCACTCAGAAAGCTTCTGAACATGCACCTGCTCCTTGAAAAGTATTACAGAGTGAGCAGTTGTAAGATGCAGCCCTCGGAAAGGTAAAGCACGAGTAGACCCCAGAACTCAGGGCATTTGCTGCGCTGCGGTTTACCCAAAGGCAGCGCGCTTAGCGGCAGCGCGCAGACAGCATTACACAGAGCCGCTAATGAAACCCACTCGGTGCTCCTCAGCAGATCCCTCGCCCGCGCATAGGAAGAGGCGCAGTTTAAACAGCTAAATGTGAGGTGAGTAGCAAAGTCTAAAGCGAGAGACAAATACAAATAGATAAGCAGGTGTGGATAGATGAGCAGACTATTTTTCAATTCAGCTGCAGTACTACTATAAGCAAGAACTGCAAAATCTTGCCAAGGGCATGACTGCGAAAAGCCTCTCTCTTTGGCTCCTGTTGTTGCTGAAATGAGCTTCTCTCTACGCTACTGCATTTCTGGCATTACAATGGCTAATGAAGAATTTGACTCACCTGATTTATTTTGTAATTGAAAAATCACCCGCAAAATCACAGCTGCAGCCCTCCACACACTCAACACACACCCCACAGCATCAATGGACTAATATTTCCCTTGCTCACACCAGTGCATCACAGATGGCATAACTTCAATTAACTTAACAGCTACACCAATGGAAAAGGGCCCAGTGGACAAGAGCTCACTTGCTCCAAAGTTAAATTTGTCTGTCTGTATCTGCGCTGTCTGTATCGACTGTAAGCAGCTCATGTCCCTTCCTGGGCAGGGGCTTCGTCTCTGGTTCACAGATAAATCTCCACACGTATGCACAGAGCATGTACACTCTGTGCTGTATTTTGCAGCTGCTGTGATTCACTTTTTTACCAAGAGACACGGGGGTGAGCAGAAGGAATCGGAGGCTTTTTCTGAAGTTCCTTCTTCCTTCACCTTAGGAACTCATTTGCTAAATTGCTATTTTATTTCATTGAGAAACACACGCTGTTCTCACCAACAACAGAGTTCTGCTTTTATACAAGCTTCCAGAGAGCAAACATGAGGTACCTGCACGATACAGCACGGAGGGGGGTGTATACCCTCTGCCACAACTTGCACCTCATCACACGTAACGGCCGCGGGAAGCAAGGTCCCTCCACTTAACGATGCGATACAAACACAGCAACCATCCAACACTCTTAACGGCGATGCCAGACGCTTATAGTAACGCCAGCCGTCAAAAAGGGCACACTACGGGCTGTTTGATATTCTAATATTTATACTCAATTGTTGCTACAAATTATTTTAAAACAACGTTATTTCTGTGCTACTTAGGAGCTCTGAGTTTCCTTTTATACTCCTACTCATTCTGAATTGTAATGTAAATTGGTGCATTAATATCACACAGGCCACCATTAATTAAATCAGCTGATACAAATGCGGACAAAGTTTGGATAGACGCAGTGGCAAAATGCCTAGAAAGTTGAAGGAAGCCCTCTTAACAGCTCAGTCACCAGTCAAACCCGTCTACTGGATAGATCTTCAGACCTTTCAAAATAAATGCTTTAGGTAATAGTAGTTACTGGCAGTAAAAATATTATAACGGAGGAAGGAAACCCATGCATCACCTTGCACAATGTCACAGATAAGAACTGTGGCTTTTTAAAATGTCAAGACTGAAGATGTACAACAGTCTATAAAATGTCACTCAAGTCATTACATGCAAACAATGTAAATCATTTATTAAGGAAATGAAATCTGAATTAATTTTATCGCACTATTTCCTCTGCGACATTAGTTAATTGATGAAGAAATTCCATATTAAATAAAAACAGAACTACAGAAGTCAACATGTAATATTTCAATTTAATGTAACAAGAAGAAAACAAGTAAAATTTAAGCTTAATCCCTTCTACTGAAGAAAATGTCACAAATTTTTGTACGTTTGGTATATTAAAGACACACTCAGATATTTTAGTGTTTTTAACATAGGATTAGGATTTTCTTCCAAATGAACAGAACGGTTAGGCTAAAACTGCAGTTTCTTGATAGTACAAACCTAAACAACTGTATTCCCAAGATTTGTTTTCCATCATGTCATGTAGATTAGCAACTCTACACAACTGGGAGATCTGCAAAATCTGCAAAGGAGCCATGAATTATGCATTTCTAAATGTTTAAGTTAATATATCATAATCATCCTATGAAGATTTTGCTGAAGACTGATAGTACTACCATCCTAGTATTTCTGATCACAAACATAGGCATCCAGGAAGCAAAAAACAAATAGGCAACACACAGACTTCGGTAATAAACAGGCATTGTATATGTGTGTAACACATATTACTTACATATATAATAAATGAAACTTTGTGTCAACAATATTGTTTATCAAGAATTTATTTAGAGGTAAAATTGTAGTTGAATATTTTTTTAAAAAAAGTAATTTAAAATCTTATAACCAAATATATATAACAATTCATCAAACTCAATTAAATTAAAAGGCAACACTTGATAGCCTTTTATGCAAATTTTGAAAAGGAATTTTATTACCTGGTATGCTAATATGGCATTTCATTTAATTTAGCTGATAAATTCCCCAATTTTGTTTCCCAGTACACTAAGTATATCCCAACCGAAGATGATAACTTTTCATGAGGTAACCAAGGACTCCTTGTATGTATTACAGAAACAAGATAAATTTATTAATTTTAAATGGGAGGTAGAAGTGATCTTCCAGAAAATTTCTGATGAAATTTAATCTTTTAAAAAAGAAAAAAAGCGAGAGAGAGGGAGAGAGGGAAGAGAGGGGGAGAGCAGCTGTTAAAGCCTGGCTTTGGCGCCCGTGCAGTTCACAACAGCAGGCACCCCCGGGTGCAGCTGGTTATGTTCTCCGGGGCTGGGGGGAACTGCTCTCAAGGAAAGCCAGGCTCGAGCTCGGTGGTTATTTCCACGAATGTTCAGCCTGGACAGAAATTGCAACGTTAGCCCTGTAACTGCTACTTTAAAACATCAAGATGATGCTGAAGATCTTGTCTGAACATCAACAGCTTCTTAACACGCTGTTGTATCTCGTTCCTGGAGCTGCGTGCACACAGGTAGCTCCCACTAAGCTAGAATCAGCGATACTGGGCATCCCAGTACGCCTAAGAGCAGCGCTAGCGCCTTCCAGAGAGCCGCACAACCCCAAGGGGTGAGGGGCAAGACGAGAAGCACGCGGGCTTGTCAGGGAGTTAGGATGAAAACAAAGCTTTGGGTTCGTGTTTTTGCAGAGAAAAACAAAGCCAGATTATTTTTTTAATCTGGGTGGAATCACCCATCTGTCAATATTTTTTTTTTAATGAACACAATCATCATGTACATATTTTAATAATTAAAAACTCCCCAAAAAATATTTGTACTTTACAAGGACTGGCAGTGAAAAATCATTTTTCTTTCAAATCCATTTGCTAAAGAATGTCATACTCAATACAGGTTTTGTCACAAACAGTCAATCAGTGAGATTAATCTGTTGTTATTTAAAACCTGATTTAATTTCTTTTCTAACAGTTCTTTTTATTTCTTTTTGCTTTTATGCAGCATTACATTGCACGTATCAGCTTGTTCAGATCCAAGCGCAAGCTTAGCCCTGAATTAATAAACTTGCAGTACAACAACTATTTTAGATTCGAAAAACTATTTTCTAAATAAAATAGCAAGTTCTACTTGTAGTAGTAATACACCTTCTTGTTAATGAATAACTTATTATATAGCATGTTTACATGATCGAATTTAATTTTCCATTAATTATTACCATTAAAATGTTTTTTTAAAAAAATTTAAAGTATGTTCAGTGCAGTTACCTTAACCATAAAGTCATGAAAAGCCAAATGATCTTTGCTTAATGCATGTTTTTACTTTCAGCTTTACTCAGCTTCCCACCAACCAAGAAGTTCAACCACAGTCTCAAAGGAGAGCGAGCACTTCTGAGCTCCACTTCCTAATTCAAGGTTATTGCCCCTGCACACAGTGAGAGCAGACTGCAGGTTAAAGACTGGAATGACAGAAGACACCAAAGGAGATTAGGAGAGAAAATAAAAAAAGAGGAATCTCGGAAAGAAGTGACAGAAAGGAAACAAAAGCAAATTGTTTAATTGGAGGTTGACTAGTCAAGTTCAACACTTGGCTGCAGGAGACAAAATGCAACAGACTCCAGCTGCGAATTTAGCCAAAGGTTTGTAATTAAATTTCTTGAGGCAATCTATTCAGTTCTCTGTAATATTTAATTGAAATAGTAGATGAGAAGAACTCAGAAAGTAAGCCTTCCCATTTTGCCCTCAATTTGAAAATGTTCTGATGAAGAGGAGAAAGGTCTTGCCTAAAGAAAAAGTAAAGTTTAATATGTGCTACTCTACCACAGCTACTCCACCAGTTTTTTAAACTCATTTAGTGTGTAGTTAAACTATAAAGAGTGTCTTTAAATATCTCCGTCAGCACAGACTTCCCAAGGCAACCTGGATTTTTTAGAAGTAAACTCTAAATAGGAGATTTTTGTTGACTATTTTACTTTTCAAAGGAAACTGCAATTTCTAATTAATATCTTACTGTATTCATACAACACAGATTAGCCACTATAAAACAGCACAATGCTGCAACAATTTCATTACGATTACAATAACCAGAAGCACTCTGCAGTCAACACTGTCAGATGTTTCTGTGTTTATCTGACATCCTTCAAGAATGTTAATTATGCTGTACTGCCTGCCAGTGGCTAACGTCTACTGGCTTAGCAATTAAGCTGGCAAGATCTCAACTCCGAACAAAAGACAGCTACCAGATATTTTGTCAAGCTAGATAATTTCTTACCTAAAATATATACTTGAAAAAAGACCAGCTCATTCTGAGTGTACTCTCTGTGCCCAAAGGGAAGAAGAAATCATCTTGAAAAAACCTTAACAATAGTATTTTGTGAATAATATTAAGGTAGCCTGCCTTCATTTAAAAACTATTATTTTCTCCATGAATTTGCATTAGTGCTGAATACTCTTACCAGTCTATACTGTCATTTAGAATACAGTTAATATAATTACTATTACAATAATAGCTCACCTTCGCATTTGCCATGAGACCTTTTATTAGCTAGATTATCATTATATTCTTAAAAGGTCAAAAGAAAGGAATGTAAAATACAAGTAGGATCTGAGAAATCAAATACAGAATGACAGCTTGCAGAAGGTCAGAGCCAAGAGTGAGAGTCCAATTTTCTGAATCACAAAACTAAGCCTTAACACACAAGTGACGCTGTCCTCTCTTTCTTACAAGAGAAGGACGGCTGAATGAGGCCTCAGCCACATTTCCAATTCTTACAGTTAATGTATACAAAGAAGCATTTTTGAGCAAGAACACAGAAAAAAAAAAAAAAAGCAGGCAACACCTGGAAATCTCTCAGCAAAGCTGCCGAATGCACAGCATTCGCACATGGGCTAGGACATGCATGCTCCAGAAGACTGATTGAGTGTATGCATGTATATGCATACTTAAAGCAAGCAAGCATTCTCAGGCAAGAGCCCCGTGATCAGAAATGTCACATAAACATGCCAGCTTATATGAATCACAAACTTATTTCAACAAATGACATACAAATAGGATATCAAAAGACATGAATAATCAGAGGATGGCTACTTTCAAATGTTCTGTCAAGTTTTTTTATAGAAGCATTAATTCATTAGTCAACCTCCTAAAAGAACAATTTTACTAATGAGGTTTTGGCCAGTAAAAATTGCAAGGATATGAAATCTGTCACATGGGTGACAGTGAAAAACACAGTATGTTTAATCTGCACAAAATTATCTGGGTACTATTTAATTGCATAACAATGTTTCAATTTTTCTCTGTTGAAAAGTAATTTAATAGGTTCTGTTTATTACTTATGATCTGAAGGGAGAAGTTCACATGAAGAGAAGAAAAGCAGGATCTCACCATAAGCTTCAGTCATGCACATGAAACAGCGTTACTTTAGCACAGATTAAGATCACTAATATAAATTGCTTTTATAAAATGAGGTGAAAATCAAAGGTGAAGTACCATAATAATCTAAAATGAAAAACAATTGCTAGAGAAAGATATAAATGGCATCCAAACTCTTTGCACTGTGAATGTAAAAGAGATGGCTAGCATGGATACCTAAGGAGAAAATAAATTAATCGCTTATGGTTGCTATAAAACCGAGCTCAGCAATCCTTCCCAGCAAACTGAGAGCTCACACACGAAACACAGACAGCTTACTGAAGAAGAATATATCAAAAGTATTTGTATTCCAAGTCCCAGAACCCTTCTAAGCATTATCTTGCATTTTAAAACACTCAGATTGCTGGGCAGTCATATTATGTAGGTTATTTATAGATATGCTAACATATTCAAACAGTTGGCTTCAGTTTCTTCAATTTCTAGGATAAAAAAGAGCAACTAAAATGTACAATACTAACTCCCTGAAGCATGTGTTTCCAGATCCACAAGAAGATCATGTAAGCACCCATAATCTTAATTGAAGCGCACTAAATATTTATTAAAGTATCTTGTTGCCTCGTACTCTCACTTCAGTAGGTTCAAGAACCATGGAATCGTAACGCTGCCGTGGCTGAACACACACACGCACGCACATGCACACGCACACGCACACGCACACACGCACGCACGCACGCTCTAATTTTAGAAAGGTTAAAAGGTGAAAGCAGGAGGAATCTGGTTATCCTGACACTACTAAAGCAAAGGATGTGCTAGATTTCTCACGAACCTTTTATTATTAATAAAAGCTTTACAGAAGATTCCCCAAATCAATTATACACCTACTGCATAGCAAGTGTCTATAAATGGATGTACCAAACAACCACAGGGAGAGAGAGAGAGAGAGAGAGGGAAAAAGAAGTTATAAAGTTCACAGGTTTTGATTTGCTTGCTAGGCTGATTTTAGATGAAAAGGGTTAAGACTAAGTTTACACTTAAAATCACTCACCAGCTCAACAGGAGAACTGGCTAAAACTAAGGCTTCTTGGTTTCCACGTAGTTCCCCGATGCACACCGTACTGCTTTCTTTCGTATGGGGACTGCTGTCATCTCATTTTCAAGTTCTCCTCTACCTTTGCTGATAAAGGAAATTATAATCCTATCATAAGGAAGCTGAAACAATTTCCTAAGATCCAAAGTTATGCATTTATCTTCAATGCCAACAAGGGGAAATTAAAATAAACCATATTCCTGAAACTCTGCTGACAACTATCATCTTAATCTCCAGCATTTCTTTTCATTATTGTTTTTTTCTAATACTTGGGTGGAGAGTGCTAGGGAAAATCTAAACAGGAAAATATGTTAGGATTCTGAGAGAATGCAACAAGTATTAAAAAAGAAGTCATTTTATTACAACGCTCCCTTGTTTTTAAACCATCTAGACTCAGATCACTGGAAAATTGGCAATTAGAGTAAGCTGATTAATCTAGTTCAGTGACAGCTTGATCTCACAGAGTCCCAAATACTGCATTTTGTTAATACTGGAGGCACAAACAAGAGATCAAATATGCTTTTGAAAGGCCGAGTAACCTACTAAATACCAAGCTGATAGTATTGAAGAATACAGCACATGCTGGAAAGCCTCACAATGAAACATGCTGATACCAAATAAATTTGTGAGTGGGAAGAATACAGAAAAACTGGCACGGAAAGGAGCCTGAGAGCGCCACATTTCCACTCCAGCAGAAGCCGTAGTGCCAAGCGCGGACTGACAACATGAGCGTGTGCCAGAGCGCGCTTGGAACTAACGCTGGAGAAGTGTCAGTAAACGCCCGAATCACTGTGTTTATCCCTCTCAGTGCATATGTGTCACCTGGCTGCCGTGGTAACCTGCTTAGATAGATATAAGAGACTATGAAGCAGCAACGCTCATCACTACTGTTCCTGCCATGGCTCACATTGCTCCTAGGATTAATACGCATTCCTGGTGAGATCAGCATGTGTGGAACTACAGCTGAACCGCTACTGCTTTCAAAATTTCTATATGTATCAGTGTACATTTGATATACCCGCTGGATCAGTTTTCAGAACCACACATCCCTTCTCCTCTTGCTCCCAAAACAAAGGGAAATAAAATGAGAACAAAACAGGTCAGCAAAACTCAATGGTGTAAGATGTGCTTGAAACTGTGGACACACCGTGCGACACGCTTGATCTCTCTGATCTCAGATACAAGTAAGACATCGAGGCTTAAAGAATCTTTTTGTTGAAGCACATTTTTCATTACAGTTCAAATTCAGTCCTCACTCGAGGAATGGAGAAGGCAGAACGGAGGGTAACATGACACGAGCGCCCGCAAAGAGCTAACAAAGCTGGCGGATATGATTTTAGTCCTGCCAGCCTTGACAGTGTCCTTCTAACAGGCAGCAAGTGTGATAAAACTGATGAATAGGTCCAACTGTCAAAAATACAGAGGCAGTAACTCTACCGCACAAGTCTGATCTGCATCTTAAATATTTATAACTTTCAGATTTAAGAGACAGTATGTGGCCGCACATCTGTTCTTTTAATCTGAACGAATGAATCCTTTTAATACAAGCAGCGAAGCCACTGCAAGTTCTAAGGAGGGCCACGCCGCCTCCGTGGGGCTTCGCAAGCCAGTCTCCAATGCGAGCGCAGCGGCAGAAGGCTGTGGCAAGCCATTAACGTGCAGATGCTAGTTTTCTCCTCTCTCATCATATTATTCCTCTTGAATGATTCAGTGATGTTTCTGGTTCCTGTAGTATTGAAAATGCAGTGAAGGACTGATGAGACCAAAAATACTGGACTCAGAAAAACCTAAACTTGACAAGATATTTATTAGAAAGAGAAAAATTTTCACACAAATGTCTTGGAAGTCAGCAGGATATTTTGATTTCCGGTCACAACAGTGTCACAGGCTGTAGGTGCTTCTCAAATGTTAAACCATACAGAAATAAAATGGATATTTATGAATGTAGTATCAGATACAATGATACCCTATTAACCTTGCAAAATTGCACAAAATCTACTTGTCTGCAACTTGCTAGAATTAACAATTGTAACAAAAAAACCCCAATATTTTATTTGCTGTCAAAAAATGTAATCACTCGTGGGCTAGAAGAATTTTGCAAAGCTACTATATACTAGCAGTCCATATAATGTTAATATATCTTGGCTATACAACAAAACATGTTGCTATGCTCTCTGACCATCCTATCAGTCTTCCTTTCAAGAAAAGTGAGACAGACTTTTCCGTGTCCCCAGAGGTCATCCAGACATTAAAGGAACCGAAGCAAACATGCATTTCACTGAAACTCTGCTACTGACATACTGTCCTACTGTCCTAGCGGTCCCAGCAGAGCTTTGGTGACACGGTCCAAGTTTTGGTAAAGCTACAGGACAGATTCCCTTAGAGCTGGAATACGCACAGCATCACTATTACAAGATCAAACAGTCTCTCCAGTTGTTAATCACACACGGCTCCGTGTGAAGACAACGGGAAATTTGTCTAAGAACTATGTAAATTTTGCTCTAGATGTTAATGGAAAGAAATCACCAAAAGCACGGAGGTTTAAATTCATATGAATAAAAATTCACATTTAGGTGGGATCAAAATCTAAGGCTAAGGCCACAACAAATCTTATCTTAATATTACTCTACCATGTTCACTGTTGTTAAGACCTGCAAACTGTAATATCTTTGCTGGTAGAAGTCCCAGTCTGACAATCTTCTCATGAAATGTTGTTTAAGAATATGAACTGAGCTTTCATTAGGTTATCTGACATATATAGTTTTGAGGGACAGATTTTAATTGTATGTGTGTCAATCACAAATCCCATCCAATTGTCATGGAAACATGCAGTCATTACAATCAAGAGTCAAATGATTAACTTGGCTGCTGGAACAAAAGTTTTATAGCAGCAATTTACTGAAACTGTCTGGTTTGCATATATTAAGCTGAATGGAATCACAGTAATGGCAATGCTGCTGGACACAGTGCTCTGCCAACACTTTAAATGGGTTTAATACTTAAATTTTCTATAGAGAACATGCAGTATTCTGATTGTATTTAAGCTAGCTGGATGTTACAGGGTATATTTGGATTCTGTAAGACTTCCATGATTTTGTTTATTTCTCTTCCTAGCACAAGGTCTGCCCTCAAATCTGACTAGCATATATTGTTTTTACAAATAAGTATCACAGATCCGTATGAAAGTAATTAATGTGATATCCCTAAATCTTCAACAGGTGATTTACTAAAAAGTTGCTCTAGTTAGGTCATGACTGGTTTTCCAAATCAAGAAATAAACCATTTATTGAACTTACTTGGCTTCCATTATTCAAAAATGTGTCTTGCCAACTGTAATATATTTATCCTCACAACATGCCTGTGAGCTAATGCAGCGTGACCTGCGTTGCTCAGCCCAGGGGAGACAAAATGAACAAAACCTCAGTCCCAAATTCACCAAGTTCTTCAGGTACCTAAATTCCCACTGACCGTTGAGCTAGGACTAATCAACCCATGTAAGGTAACACAGAAAGCCAAGTAATATAGAAGACTCACAGGATACCAGCAAGCTTCCTCACAGGTCTTCCTCAATTGTCCTACTTTCTTCTTTCCTTTGGTGTAGGTCTTTCAGATCTTAAACTACTGCTGTCCATGAATTCCAGTCATGCTTCCCCTTCTCACAACTGTGTGAGTATGGGATACAACGGATAAAATGTCTCTCATTTTGCTATCCGTATTTTAACTAGGTTATCCTTTTTCAGTAAGAACTTAATGAAATGCAGCTCTTAACATTACAATACAAATATTTTATATTTATAGAGTTTTTTCAACCAGAGACTTTGAAGATGTTTTATAAAGGAAAGTTCTCACCAGACATTGCTATAGGATACACAATCTAAAAGATCAAATCCACAGCAAAATCTGAGATTAGCAATGAGTTTTTGACTTTCATATCCATATTCCCATTCTTTGATCACCATGCTGACTCCTAAGAATGGGGTTGTGAAAGTAAAACTGAAAAATTTCCAATAAAATTCCAACCTGTGCATAACAGATATTTCCATACGCATTTATGATTTCCTGTAGACATAAACGGGTGTGTGCAAACATCTCTGAAGTCATTCTCTTTGAAAAAACCTCTTTGAAAATTTAGTAACTGCAGTTCTAGTTAACTGTAGTTTGAATGCATCTGAATGCCAGCTGATTGGAGCAGTAGCTGCTATATGCACCGCCCGAGCAATCAAACTGAATATGAAGATCTTACTTTTTTCTCTTTTGAATGACTATGTTAGATAAACATATAGGCTTCTCCACTTTAATGAGTACATTTCAAATTATAGTGTTACTGCTGCAATCTTACGGAATTTTAGGAGAGGAACACATTGATTTTTTCATGCACTTTCTGCACATCTTGCAATTCAGTTATTTCGCTTCAATGTATATAATATTCTTTCTAACTTTATAATTTTTGTATCTCAGAAATGAATAAAGATCACGTCATCTGATTCTGCTATAAAATTAGACTTTTTAAATTGACTGTTAAAAGACAGAGTGCCGAAACTATATTAGCTGAATCTGGAAAGCTGAGGACAGAAGAAATCCATGAACATTCTGTTTATTGGAACAACGTAACACAGCAGTGTAATTAGATCAAATACTTTATCCAGTATTACAGAAACAGGCTTGGTTTCAGGGGAGGGAAAAGGGGAATTTTCAGGGGTTTTTGGTCTGAAATTTGATTGTTGAAAAGAGGAAGAGAGCAGTTTCATTCTCACCTTGCAAGCACACTGAAGCAAAATTACAACCAGAATTTGCCACTATCAGGGAAAGAGCATATGAAGAACAGTCTGGTATGCTGCTCTTCACAATTAACTCTGCTGCTGGATGTTACGTGGGTAGCAGCTTTAATTAGTAAGTCAATAGTTATGACACAGACACCATAGTATTTTCCCATGTTTATAATAGAAAGTATTTGTGGTATATCAAACAATTGTGCACTAAATCTTACTAAAATTTCCTTTTTTGTGTGCATCCACTGTGCAAGTAAAGGTTTGATGGAAACAACAGCAGTGATAAGCCGTTACCTACATACATAACCAAACACAGTTACTAACTGTAGGATCAGATACTGTAACCCTCTTATTTGGTTACAGAAGTGGAACACTGGAGTAAAACAAAAGCAAGCTACACCTGAAGCTGTGGGAATTTTTAAAACCACAGCTAAACTGAAATAATTAAACCAATTTCAGGGGCAGGGCAATGCTTTTTTCTGGATTAGCCAGGAAGGCCTGCACGTGGAAATTTGATCACTTTATGTTTCCATTCCATTAACGAGGATGCAGTCCTCCAAATGGGGTAAACTGGGTACAGTGTCCATCTTGAATCCTATCTGGCAAAATCAGACATCCAGTCATATCCTTGCAGTGCCATTCTACCCTCATCACTCTATTACTAGATAAATCTTCTTTATCGAGAAACACATGAACAAAGCTGAAAACATCATTCTAAGTGTTATACCTTCTTTTCGTTTTATTATACCAATTTACACAGGTAGTCCTTGGACTTAAATTTCTCCACTCCTTATTAAACATGTTGCCCAGGACAACAGGTATTAGCAGAGGTTCTCATTACACAGAGGAGTACTCTCCTTTGTGCTTGGAAGCTGCACATAAAGGAAAAGGATGGCTCAAAATTCACTTTGAAGAACAAGCTGTTTGAAGTAGTATGTTGAACTAAATATTTGGAAAAGAGTGGATGCTGACCTGTGACCTGTACTCACCCAATCAGTCCCACCAGACTCAACAGAACTGACCGCGTGAGTGCTGCTGCCCGAAGGTCACGGTTCGAGGGTGTGAAATTTTCCAGTAAAATATCTGCAAATATATGTAACGACTGGAGCAAATTCAACTCCACTGCAAGTTTACTGAAGTATAAAGACTGGCCACAAGAAGTTCACCTGCTCCAGCACTCTGGACTCCTGAGCTCCAACAGTGGCCAATACCCGATGCCTAGGGGAAGTGCCAGCAGAGGTACGCTTACCGTCACACTCTCTCAGGGTAACGTTACCCCCAGAAGGAATCTGCCTGCTATCGGGGATAACGAATCTAGATGTTCTACCACGGCAGCGGCAAGCATCTGCGCCGTTCGAATATTGTAGTACAGCACAGCAAAGGGTTTCTGAACTCCCTCCAACCGTGTAGTTTCCAGACAGATCACTGAACAGTCTTCAGTCAGAAGATGTCTTTTGCAAGGTAATATAGGGAATTATGTGATCCACAGTGAATTGCAAATTATGTATTTTGGGGTTGCTTCTGAACTCTTTGGGGCATCAATTTTCCAATTTTCTGCATATACCCTGTAATATACTACATTAGTTTTCTGTTGGAGAAACTGATAAAGTGACTTTGGATTTATCCTTCCTGCACAACAACATTGAGCCTAAAGGAATTTTTTGTTTTGTTTTGTTTTTTTTAAGCTCTTCTCAGTATTGAGCTGCAAGCTCTCATGACAACCTGAGAAGCAGAGAGCTTGTGAAAAGAAACTTGAGCCAGATTTTGGAGTATACTATATTTTTAGTAAGCTAAACAGGGATAGGCCATATGGTCCTACATTACAATATGCTGTAAAAAAAAAGAGAGAGAAGAAAACAAAAAATATAGTTTCAGATTACAAGCTAAGGCAGTTCTAGTCTTTATGGTATTCTGCACTTCAAATGGATCTTCTAAAGCTGTCTGTTTTGCCTACAATGAACTTTTGTTAATTTGTCCTGGAAGTTCTCCAGGACAAGAAAGAAACTGGGTACACTGCAGTCTCAGACATCACCTGGGAATTTCATAAGGCAGCAGAAACAGAGAGCTCTAAACATATCCCTGACTCAGGCACTGCTCACAGTGGAAAAAACTAACCTAACCTAAGGCACTGTCCTGTAATATGTCTCTATAATGAGTTAATTGGGTCCTTCTGCTTCTATAAATACAGAACCAAGTTTAATTAAGCTAGCCTAGAGAGATTAAGTTTCGATCTTAACTCCTATCCTTCACAGAAGCTTCAAATCTTGAACAGTGGGTTATAAATCTCTGTCTCTAAAACCCAAATGCAATACTGGTCTACAACTGGGCATCAGAGGTGCTACTGGGAGGAGGGCATAAAACTCAACCAGTACCACTTGCTGCAACCAGTCATTTTCATCTGTTAAATCACCTGTTTTTCCAATATATATTCATGACTGGCAGTGTCCAATATATAGCGGTCCAAGCAGGGTAATGCTTGGAATACAAAAACTTCTCTATTTTTGCTTCTTGATTAAAATTGAGTTTGCTAAGTGTTTATTTTAACCATCTCTAAAATTGGGATTGTTGGATATTTAATGCAACAGTCTCTGAAAACTCTTGTTTGACAGTGCTTTACAGATGTAAAATACCAAGCAATATTTAATCATTAGAATTGTCTAGTAATGAATAAGCTACTAGTATAGAAACAGGCACCAAACGCCTTACATAGAATTTAACTTGTTTGAATTGTTTACTAGAGAGATTTAATTGACATATCAGTGGGTTATTTTGCTGAACTTGCTGCCTGTACTTGGGTTCTGCTAACAGATGAATCAAGGATGCTTAAATCTTGTTACCTGCCCCTGTGGCTTCAAAACATCTGACTGTGCAAATTATTATTTTATCCCTTATAACTTGGTAGTCTGTCTGTGTTATGCACAATATCATCCTAAAGAGATATTATCTCCTCTTTGAGCAATTCAATACAGCTTGTAATCAAGAATTATTTATTAATAATCTTGTACCTGTCAAGCCATTAACCCCACGAAATATAAATAAAATTAGATCTGCCAGGAACCCAGTTAGGACAGAAGAGGATGAAGGTAAACTCTTGTAGTTAATCTTAAAATTTCCCTTTTATGGTGGTCCCTTCACATTTATTTTAAGAAATGCCCACGTTAAGAGCAGACGACCTATGTCGCAACGGGCCAAGATGCCAAGCCGGAGCCGCCGGGGCTCTAGGGGCAGCTCGAGGACAGGACCCGGCGGGCAGGGTGCCCTCGCTGGATGACCGGTGCCCTCTCCTGGCAGATCCAAGCAGTATTCTAAGGATGGCTTGTGCCTGGTCGGGTGAAGAAAAAGCCCCAGCCAACCCCTCTGCTAGCAGGAACGCATACTAATAGAGCATGTTAATTACTATTCTTCTATTAAACATTCATGTAGGATGAACTGTTGCTGATGCTCTGGCAAACACACTGAATACACACACACACACACACACACGCACACACACACACGCCTCAAATAACCCACCATTTTTCCCATAGACCTGGCTTTCTAGAGCACATAAAATCATAGGACAGCTAGGAGACATTAGTCTTATTCAAAGTGTTCGTTGAAGGACCGAGAAAAAAAAAATAGACAGACTATAAAACCTTGTCTTGGTGTTAATATTTTTAATTAAAGATTGGCATTTTTCCATGGGTTTCATATGCTTTCCTTGCTGAAGCAGCAAAGCAGTATTTTCTTTTGTTTAATTCAGTACCAATTCAGCTACAGTGACTGACTCTCTCTATAAAATGCATGCTACTCTTTTTTTCTGTAAAATTCTGCCACTCATGAGCTGATGGAAAAGCAAAAGCAGGTTAGGACAGTAGAGCTGCTGTTTAATATTAAACATTTTGCAAGTTTATAGATTAGTGCCTTGAAAAAGGTTCCACCGAGTAGCCCAGTAAATCTGGGTAGAGCAGCATTGAAACTACCATCCTTTAAGAGATGACTTAGTTTCAGCAGAATTTGCATTGTGCCTTTTAACCTTATAATTACAGCAGGGTTAGAATAATTGCCTCAAAAAATTTTTTTAATTTATGTAATTTTATTCATCTCAGCAGTTTTCATGCTACCTCTACTTACTCCAGTACCAGGCAAACAACTTTTCCAACAGAATTTTTCCAGAACAGCTAAGAGAAGAAAAAAATTAAAAATATTTCAAAAAGTAACTTTTTAATTCATTAAATTACACCTGATACATGAATTTTGTGGCCTATGCACCTCATCAAAACCAGACTAGCTTGAATTCTATGGAATAAAAATAGCCTCTAACTAAGAAGAAATTGATACCGGTAAACTAGTGCTACTTGATATTAAGCATCCCTTTACTGATAAGAAATGTCTGAGGCAAAGAGATGAAAACTGGAAATTACAGGGCTTGTGGAAATACCGGACTTTGAGACAATAATATAAAGACACCTCACAGAAGAAAAAAATGAA